>NC_136986.1:36983654-37116344 GCF_032717465.1 Coenobita brevimanus
AATCACGATATACAGGAAATGGGGCTATTAGCGTGGATGTAAGGGATGTAATTGGTGTTCATGCCCTGGGCAGTTAAAGGGTCTAAGGTACATCGGTGATATTGTCAGCCAGCGGGAGGAACACTTCATGAGACGATCCAAATGTAGGTGGCTTTGACAAACATTTTGAAGCGCATCTAGGGCAAGAGAGCGCTGTCAACATACTGGAAACAAACTTACAGGAGAGAATGCAACTGTGTTTATTCCCACTTCTAGCCACACAGGAGCTCTTGCACTGCTACTGAGGCCTTCGTTGTCACAGTAAGAGGCAGTTTTAATTAAACTGTTGTGCTCGGAGCCAAAGGAGCCAAAGTGAGGGTTTCAGTGGACGAGGGACGACGTAGGGCTGCGTCTGCTATCCCTGTATGGTCCATGGCTGCTTTGGAACACTAAGTGTATGGCCACACTGGACGCGACGTGTGGGGAGGTAGCATCCAGCGATGAGAGACGAGGTGAGAGTCAACACGATGCGTGTCCAAATCGGAAGCGGCAACCTCGCGCACGAGAGATAGTCAGAAGCTGTTCATTGGAGCAGACATGCCTGGGGATGTTGCTAGGCATTGCGCGACATTTTAGAACATGTTGCATCGCATAGCGATGAGCGTGCAGGGGGAGCGGAGCAACAAACCTCCCCGCTCATTCAGTGTGGCCACCCAAATAGGATTTTGTGTGTTTTATCGTGTCGCCTCATCCCTCCCCTCTCAAGTCTCCCCATTCGTTGAGTCCGGTGTGGCCATACCCTTAGGAAAACGAATTCTGCTTGGTCGTGTGGCATTTAGACTCGATCATAGCTGGCAGTTGTAGGAGTGTGAGTTCCCGTACTCATCTCCTAATTGTTCCTCCATCTTTGTGATCACCTGGAATAACGTTTTCTTCCTCATCATCTAGGTGTTTATTATGATTCGAATGACATTCAGTTTCATCATTGCCATCTCCAGCAATACTGTGAACATAACAAACTATCACTACTTCAATACGCCACAGCAGAAGCAACTAGTGCTCTACAAAATGCGATTTTTATAAAAAAATATTAAACAGTGAATGATAGGTGTGGCTTAGCACTACATATGGTGGTACACTGAGAGGCACCATCCTCTCTTTAAACTTTAATGACTAGGAGTAACTGAACAGGTTTGCTGTAATACATTCATAAGACTTTATGCTGTAAACTTGTCAGATCACACCTCCCAGTTTATGGCGAAGGAGGGGTTATGACGGTGAAATCGACTGTGTAACGGGTGCAGTGGAGGACTTGAGTCCATTCTTGAACCTCCTGAGATAAAGGTTGAAGTGTTCACTGTATTGGGGCACCACCTTAAATTGCACAGCCCTGTTCACTGTGCACGTCTGTGGAAGAGAAACTATATAGTTAAAAGTCACTTTTTTTTACTACCTCTTTCTGCTATGACTAATATTATTTTAGAAGATACATATTAATAATTTATGTCATCAGTTAACATAAAGACATGCGTTGGCTGAAAAGATTAGAGATGTGAATGCATGGTTCACATTAATGAAAGTTCAAGGATTAGTTCCCTACGCCACTTGCACACACACACACACACACACACACACACACACACACACACACACACACACAGTCGTAACGCTCTCACCCGCCATCTGGTAAGACTGGGATTCGCACCTTGCTCAGGTTGCGAATAGTTTCACTGACAAAGCGGGTGGTTTCTGTCCCCCTTAAGCAAGAGGATGGGTACGTGCTTGTGTGACGGTCACAGCCTTGCCCTTAAATCAACTACATGAGCTCTCAGCTCTCTTTCGGAAGGGTAAAAGCCGACGATCACGACTATCACGTGATATTGGCCGACCCGGTGAATTACACACACACACACACACACACACACACACACACAGGCAACTTTCACAGCGTTTGCTCAAGGTCACATTATCACTTTATATGCAAGCATATTCGTTGAGCGCGTATCTGAGTCGTGTGCGTGTTCGTCAGGCAACAATCTGGCAGACGTGAAAGCCCTCACAGGAATATAGTGTGAAATGATCAATGATTTTTCCTTTGTGAACAAATCAAGGAGAAAATAGTCCAGTGGTTAGTTTCCATCCTATCAGTCCTGTTCATATACAATCACAACAGTAAAGGGTTATTTTCTCAGTTTATGACCACGCAGGCTGATTGTGGCTCATAGAACCACTTTTAGGGGCACGCAGATATATATATATATATATATATATATATATATATATATATATATATATATATATATATATATATATATATATATATATATATATATATATATTCTTCCCAAGTTATATTCACTAAAGTCCTTTATATCCAGTTCGGCTCCATAAGATTAGCTCAGTTTTTTCAAGGACGTTCATGGCCAGGCAGAATCTTCAGTATTATTTCAGGTCCACTCAGGCCCCATCACATCTTTTTCGGTCTCCTCAGGTTATTTCAGGACAGTTTAGTGTAATTCGGGTCCAGTTGGATTTCATTCAGGCTCAGTGAAGCATGATTCAGGCCTTTCACATCCATTTAGGTTCATTCAAATCCCATCAGGCTCTTTCAGGTACATTAACGTTCAGTTTGATCCATTCTGTCCTTCACTTACTCTTGAGCCCACTCACATTCAGTCATATCCATTTATGACAACTTAGGTGCATTGTAGGCACTGTAGTGATGTCGATCATATTCACACCAAGTAGATAAATTCAGGACTATTTCAGTCACATGAGGTTGCTCAGGATTCTGAACTCATGAAGTCTGTTCAATGGACTCGAACAATCCAGATCACTTCAAGTGACGTCTGTTAAGGTATGTATCAAAATCGGGCCGAGAAGTGCAATATTTTCAATTCATTTCTTCCAGGACTGGTGATATGAACAGAAATGAGTGCGTGGGAAAAGTTCGAGTGGTGATGGTTGTTGTTGGTTAACCTTGATCCACCTGATAAGGCAGGCCCGTCGACCGAAGATACGCAACTGTTTCTTTCATCGTTGATGTTGTGTCTGTCTTTGTTTGGCGTGTGCTATGCTGTGCTACATTGTGTGTGTTATATGAGAAAGCCCTAGCATGTATTCAATATGGACGGTGGGTGTTAGCGCCGCGGTGGTGACATGTGGAGGTGCATGGACGTAGGAGGACCACTGGGCCTTGGGAACAGGCTGTGAAGCCTAAGCCCGGAGTCGAACACATAAAAAATAGCTCAGATCTAGCCTGATAACTTAGGTGGGCTGGGACATGCCCTGATTCAATCCTAGCTAGGTGAACTTGATTGGTTCTGTTTAAGGATACCTCCGATGGGTGGACGTCAGAAGGGTAGCGGGGCTTGTACAGTGATCGAGGTGTTGTATGTATTTCTTCTTTGTTAATTTAGGAATGTCTGGAGGTGGGATGTTGTTGAAGAGGGTAAATCAATGTCTGAGTGGTGATTGTTTTATGTGCCAAGTTGTACCGTGTGGCTCTGTCACATAACACCGACCGTGTTGTGTGTTAGCACAGGCTGCTACATAAAATTGTTTGCCTGTCATATTGAAATATTCTCTAGCAGGGAGGACTTAATTTCAGAGTATATGTGAACTATGGAAGCAGTACTGGTGCAGAGAGGGATGGTACCTAAAACTCTCTGTATATTCCTCAAGGTGTTGTAAAGGGTGTTACATAGGATGGGGGCCCATGCCGAGAAGGTGTAGAGCATAATTTATCAAGATTTAATGTTTGTGGAAAGGAAGAGTGTTTTTGTTGCTCAAGTCTGTCACTGTAAGGGTCCTAGATGCATTCAGTCAGAGGGAGCACCGCTTCTTAATGTCTTGTATGTAGTCCTTGAAGGTGTGTCCAGTGTTATATGTCACTCTAAGTATCTTACTGGAGTGGGGTTGTGGCACAGGTATATCGTCAAGTATGAGGCAGGGGTTTATCTGTGATCGTGGTTGCTGCTGTTGAAGAATATGACGGTGGTTTTCGGTGGAACAATCGTCAATCAGTTATTCTTGACCCACGCCTGAAGCTACTGAGAAAAACTTGTTGTAGTGAGCAGGCTGTGTCTGTGATCTGATGTGTAGGTGTTATGAACATCTGCACATCAGGCAATGTTTATCTGCGGTTGTGGTGTGGAAGTATTATACATGTATGAGTTGGATTGTAGGTGAAATTACTGAGGTCTGGAAACTCCAACAGGTAGTTTTGTGTTCGTGATGAAATGTCCTGGACTGTAACGTGTGCTTGTATTCCTGAGAGATAGGTGGCATCCCAACTTTTGTTGTTGTCTGTGTTTGTGCAGTAGATTTTGGTCCTTGTTTTGCGTCGGGGGATGGCATCAAATGCTTTATTAATGTTTATAGTTGTAAGAATTGTATGCTGTACAGCAGGGCTATTCAAGTACTTTATGAATAGGGCCAGATTATGAAACCCAGATTGATAGAAGGTCCATACATTTTTTTCTGGTCCACTTTTTCCTCCATCTAAACACTTATACATAGAATGAAACAAAAAATTCATATATAATTTGCTTATACATTTTCCGCTGACCACACACACACAAAAAAAAAAGCAGAATTTTCTGAATTATATTTGTTTATTTGTTTATTTGCATTCTTCCGAGTCTGTCAAAGGGACAATGAAAAACGACTCGAGGGCCGGGTTTGGCCTGTGGGTCGCCAGTTGAATATCCCTGCTGTACAGGTCTCACGGAGTTGAGCTATCAGGTGAAAGTTGTGTTAGGTTGATTAGTAAGATGTTTGAGTGAAGTGCTCAAATCCGGTGTTCTGAGGGAGCAAGTGGAATATGAAGCGTGACTCTGTTAAAAATACGGCGTTAAATTATTGTATTAATGATGTGTTGAGCAGTGTTAGTGATCTGTATGAAGTAGTGTGTGCAGTTTTTTTTTTTCTTTAGTATAATGATAACTGTTTCATGTTCCCATAAGCTGGGAATGCTACAGCTGGGTATTAGCAGTTGCTGATGTTTCTAAGGGCCTGAATGCCATGTAGTTCTAAATGTTTCAAGTGTAGATTGTCATTGCCATCCGGCAAAACTATTTGCCCCATAATTTTGTGTCTGATCTGGAGTGAACGGAGTTATGTTGTGGTCGAGAAGTACTGCTTGTGCACAAAAGACTGTTTTGTACACACAGTGTGTCTTAGTGTAAGGTGGCTTATACTTGCATAATGGTTCACATGAATGTTTGCTTGTTTTTTGTATGAGGGGATGCGTTCAGTGTTGGAGGTGATGACGGTGTGGGTCGTAAAGGTACTTCTTTGAAATTTTGTGATACTGTTAAAATTAAATATTAAGTAGAGTTGAAAGGGATCTGTAGAGTAACAATGTTCCTACAGAAAGGTTTTAGCTTTCTGTTTTCAGTGTTCTGGCTTTGTTTTCAATTTCATTGCTTAATTGTTGGAGCCATGTGATGGTGTCTTGTGTGTGTTTGCGTGTGTAGGGGAGGGGCTTTGTGTTTGGGTGTGCCACACTGCTGTATGAGGTGGGCAATCTCTGGTGTAAAATATGGGTTGTAGTGTCCTCTGTTGTCTCGTGGAATGTGGTTTGTCTACTGTTCAGTATGTTATTAATATATTTGTTAATGTGTCTGTCATTGACAGTGATTTGTATGTTGTTGAGCATGCTGAAGTGTTCTGTTTCTTCGGTGAACTTTTGTCCACAGTGCTTGCTTTTTGTTTGTGCATGTTTGTGGTTCTTTTGGTCTAGAACGCACTTCCATGGTGGTGAGTGACGGATAACGGAGATAAATCCTGTCAATATGAGATCTGTTAGGCAACTGGTAATCGAGGCAGCCATTGCTAGGATATTCACATCAGGCTGAAAATGGGTGGAATAGGTGGAAAGGACTTGGCAGGATGAACTGGGCTAGTGATCAAGTCAGTGCAAGTAGATTCGGATCTCACCTATGAAAGCTTGTGCCAGTAAATGACCTTATATGTGCATCTGTTGTGATATGTCTTTCAGAACTGTACGAAAGAGGAGAGACGAGTGGGATTGATGTGTTGGAATGGGTGTTGATGCATGATAAGGAAAATATTCCCTGTGATATGGCCACTGTACCATATGGTGGCTGGTAACTAATAATAATTTTGATAACACTCACCACATAACCTGAAATGGACTGCTTGTGTAGAGATGGGTGGACGGGTTGGTCTGAATTGGCGAAAATTTTGTAAAGCGTGCCTGGGGAAGTGAAGGCTACACTGTATATCTTGGTGTTGTATGTAGACCAGTAAGGTGCAGCTGAAAGGTGGGGGGAACAAATGATGAACAGGGTGGGTGAATGAATATGTGGAGTGTGTGGGACTGGTAAGGATTGTTTGGAGTGGTGGGGCTGGGTGGGAAAAGACCATTCTGTGCAGGTGGATGTTGTATAGGGACCGGAGTCAGCGATGGGCAAGGGTAAAGAAAAAAAAAAAGAGATAGTTTAGATGAATGAACTAAGAGAGAATGGAAAAAATGTAGAGTAGTAGTAGCAGAGTAACCACGATCTGTCTGACAGAGCAGACCTATCAACCGCAGGCACTAAGCTGCCTCTGCAGGGCTGTCCCATGCAGTGAACCGATGTTCCCTTGCAGTGGACAGCGCCTGGTCACAACGAGACGTAGGAAACATTGTAGAGGTTTTGTTCCTGGATGGACGCCGCCAGTGCGTCTCTACACCCAGTTAACAGAGGCAACATAATAGGCTTCACATCGCCCCGTTAACACATGTTTACTATCCAGCACTGCGAATGGTTTCCTGGATTACAGGAAACCATTAGGCTTGTCACTCAGTGTAAAGTCATGTAAGACGTAGGCAGCACTATTATCAAGTGAGTGGATGATGATCGCCACCACCTACCACAAAATGTAGAGTAGTGGAGAGCAGAGAGCAGAACGGGCTGAGATATTGGTGGGTGGTGAGGCATCCTGTAAAGAGGAGAGTTATAGGCTTGCCTGTACTGACGTGACAATAAATAAAAAATAAATAAATAAATAAGGAGATGGAGTTAATTAAATTAAAGCAAGAACAAACTGCTCTCATATAACTCGGGGTCTCTCGATGCAGGCAAAAACGTCCCTGACAATAACACCACTATCAGATCTTCATAGAATATCAGAACAAAAAAATTTAGGTCTTGGTACCCGAACGGACACGTTCATTGACATGTGAGAGTTCCTTAGCGTGAGTGCTGGAGTCCACAAATGGGTTCCTTGGCCACTGTCCACAATCACTGGCAAATAGAAAGAAAAGGCTCCCAGGATAAATACATATCTTAAAACTGGTAATTAAGTCAAGTATACTCGTACAGTGTTTGCTAAGTCCAGTTATCAGCTAGAATAAGATGCCCAGTAGCTGTTTTACATCCAGGTCCTCATTTGCACTGCAATGAACAGGGATAAGGAGGGAAACAAGGGAAACAGCGTTGTCCAAGAATTTGGCCTGTTCCAGAAATGAACTTGGGTTTATCCCGTAACTAGCTAAATATGCTACCCCAGAACTTTATATATATATATATATATATATATATATATATATATATATATTTATATAGATATATCTATATATATATATCCAAGCTAGCTGCAGACTCACCAGACAACTTCGTTTTTCTTGCTGTTGATCAATCCAAGTCTGGCCAAGCAGACCCTCCCAGCCGCCGGCAGGCAACCGTCCTTGCAAGTCCATCCCATGCAGTGAACCGATGTTTCCTTGTGGCTGACAGTGCCTCGGGGACGACTGCCGTATTTGCGTCTCTGTACCAAGTTAACAGGGACACCATAGCAGGCTCCACTTCACCTCGTAATTTGGATATATGATTACCACCCAGCATTATAAATAGAGCTTCCTGGATTACAGGAAACCATTAGACTTGTCAATCAGTGTAAAGCCACCTGAAGTGGAAAGAAGAGTAATAAACGTGACAGGATGGAAATGGAGAAGTAGGAAGAGAGGAGGGCGGACACAGAGAGAGGATGAGAATTGGAAGGAAGAAGTAGGCAGCGCTACATCATGTGAGTGGAAAATGGTCGCCACCACTTACCACAGTACCACCGTCACCAGACAACAGTTAAGCCCAAGTAATTTAGGTTGTCTGGCTCTCATATTGCGTATCTCACATAAGGTAAAGGAAAAGGTGGGGGCAGAGACTATGAGGGACTTAGCCGCGGTGTTCGTCTCCGTAACTTTGGCTTTTGATATTGTAGTGATTTTTTTTTTCCACCCAGTGTCCTGGGATACATGGCCACTGTATCATTCAGGTTACCACAGTTACCTCCCTCAGGTGTTACCCTAGGTACTAATTTTACCTACCAACCCACAAAAGGTGGATGGACACCTGAGTAGAGTGACCCCAGCTGCCCGCACCAGGATTCGAACCCTGGCGCTAATGGTCAGGCAACTTCGCAGTCAAAGATTTTAACCAGTTTTCACCGCGGCAGTATCTTACGTATGAGATTCTTAAGCCTTCTGGCGGTGTTTGTTTATTACTGAACTTTGAAAACATTATTTCGAACTTTGTGCAACGTCGGATACATAAGAAGAATAACAGAATTATCCATATTGAGTGTTTCACCCAACCACCAATATAATGCCTTGGTAATTTTGCACCGGTGGTTCTCATTTCGTTCCAGCGTAGTACTTTCCAGCGATAGATATTGCCTGGTGTGGCGTGGATATTACCCCGGCCCTCCACACGCTACACATTACCGACAGTATTGCATTACCTATGCCAATTGAAATTATAAAAAAAAACAAGTATTTACACTGTGCCCTCTAATATTAAATAACACAGCTGGCAGACACAGAGAACTTGTACATACCCCGAGTTGCTTTGATCAAATAGAGAATGGGAGATTAATTATAGATGGGTGTAGGAGGGTGTATAGATCAGAAGAACCATTAGATCTGGAGCAAAGAGGCAGAGAATACTGGAGGCTACCTAGTTCATCCGGACGGACATAAATGCTTTGAAAGTTTTATCCGAGGGTCTTTACACAGGAAGTATCATCCAGAAAAAAAAAAAAAAGTGAGGAGAAGTCGAAAACTGCTTCAGTTATTACATCCATGGTCAAGAGGCGAGGGCAAGGTGATGCTTCACTCGATGTGTGTGTGTGTGTGTGTGTGTGTGTGTGTGTGTGTGTGAATAAAGTAACTCAAGGAGCTCTATCCAGTTTGTACCAAACTTGGTATAGCTGTTGGGGGACTTTGGAGGAGTGGACCTATTGATTTTGAGGCCAATAAATTAAACGTCAAAGTCAAGTGGCAGGATCAGCAAAACCTTTTATCCGACTTAAAACAATAATGGAAGAAAGGTTGATCTTGAGGCGAGAATGGAATATGAGGACAGTCAAAGACCAAGGTCATAGAGCAAGGTCAAAATGTTCATCCTATCGCCTAAACATTCATTCTATTAGGAGCAAGTTTGGTGGTCGGACTGAGGGTCAGGCAAGCATGAGGAGATCCGATTCTGAGAACAAGCGGGTAATCTTGAGGGTCACATGGCAAAATAAAAACATCCTCTCTGAAACCAACTGTACGGTGTTGCACTCTCTGGGTGATTCTTCTTATTTCATATATCGGATGCATTTTTTCTTGTATCTAGGACGTGAGAAACAAGATACAGTGCATGGAGAAGGTGCATGAAAAGGTATTCCCTCCCTCCCTAAACATCTCTCTCCGACACCTCCTTCACCACCACATATTCCCTCCACCCTGCACCCTTAACACCCTCTCTTCACCCTTCACCTTCCGGATCTTCCATCCACCCTCCAGATCTTCCCTCCACCTTCCAGATCTTCCCTCCACCCTCTAGATCTCTCCTTCACCCTTCAATTCATCGCGCCACCCTCCAGATCTTCCCTCCATCCTCCAGATCTTCCCTCCACTCTCTAGATCTTCCCTCCACCCTTCAGATCATCCCTCCACCCTCCAGATCATCCCTCCACCATTTAGGTCTTCCTTCCACCCTCTAGATCTTCCCTCCACCCTCTAGATCTTCTCTTCACCCTCCACATCTTCCTTTCACGCTCCACACCCTCCCTTCATCCTCTGCGCTCTCCTGTCACCCTCCACTCCCTTCCTCCACCCTCATCTTCCCTCTTCCCACCGCAAGGAAAAGTTTGAGATGCGTAGAGCCTGTGGGCCTCAAGGAACGGATTATCTAGTCTATACCCTGAGTCCGATTCTGAAAAACAAATCAATGAAGCTTCACTCTGAGACTATAAGAAGATGGAAGATTTGATTAAACGCCTATTGACTACACGAGCATCATTTAAGCAATTAGTTTTTGTTTAGTATCAATCTTACCCTAGAGTAACACACGCAACCATCGTAGTTAAATCCAGGTCCCCAGTTGTATTAGAGGGACTGGGATGCCTGTTCCCGAGATCCACTGTACTCACTTATTTTTTATTATTATTTTTTTTATTTATTTTTACTGGGGGAAGATGCACTTGTCAGGTTGGTGATGACTGGCTGAATGCAACATGTCTGGATAACTTACTGTATTTACTAACCCAAATTTCTTCTTCATATTTATGCTATGTCAATTACTAATGCTAACGAGTAAAGAGATTATGAAGTAATGTTGCATTCAGCCAATCATCACCAACCTGTCAAGTGCATCTTTGCCTCGATTTAAAAAAAAAATAAAGTGTAGTCCATCCTAATACTAGCAGTTGGCAATACAGTGTTTCCTATGCCACCATTGGATCCTTTACACTCACCACTTTGATTACCTAACGGGAGGGATAACTCATTCAAGACTATTACTCTGAATTTGAAGAGGACGACTGCCCTTTTATGTGGATTTTCATATACCTCCTGGTTTCTTATCATATAATTGGCGAGGAAAGAGTCTGTTTTAATGAAGGAATGCTTTTGTTGTTGCTGCCTCTCAGGGATGTTTATAATTCTAGAAGTGGCCCTCCTTATAAAGGGGTTAATAATATGATGTACCTACTGATTTAGGAACAGAAGTAACTAGGCGAATTTCCAGTCCCTGTATGTCCATTGAGTCTAGTGAAATGGACTGAACTAGCAACCATGAAGCAAAGTCACGTGTAATTTTGTGTTGCAATTTTCATGACACCGGTAGTAAATTATGTAAATTTTCAAATTTTAGTCTTGCCAATCTGTTTGCCTAAAAATTAAAGGACGCAAAAGTCACAAGGAGAGACATAAATTGCACAAATATAATTTCATGTTAAAACCTACATACAGTGAACAAGATGATTACACTGAATTATGAAAACTCTTGTTACAAAAAGGAGGTAGGAATTAATGCAAGTAATGTAAAGAATTAAACATTATCATGATTTGCACAGTAACGACAGACATCATCAGGATTATAAAACGTGCTGAGACTATCGCGATATTAATTTACTTGTTTTTATGGCGCTGACGAGGAGCCTTACATCCCTGACCTTCCTGTACAGTATAGGACCCTGATCCGATCCCCATGAAGTGCAGTCACACCACTGGGGGACTCCGGTTCCGTGCATGATGTATGTACTGTACTGTACCTGTAGGAAGGCCCCACAAAAACAACTGTTGACATGTGGTCGTCGGGTCTGCCCAGCAAGACAGACCTAGGTTAGACAACAACAACAGCAACAACAACAACAATAATAATATCACATCTCATTTGTAAAGCGTAGTTTCTGGTGTCCTGCCTGTCTGTTCGTGACCGTGACCAGAGAACACCACTATGAATAATGTCTCAGGTGTACAATATAATTTAATTCCTACTTTGCATTACAGTAATGGCTACTTTAAATCTGACGACAACTCACCTGAGTAGGAGTTTGAGCATGCGCGCACACACACACACACACACACACACACACACACACACACACACACACACACACACACTATCTGTACTACGTTACACATGATTACAGTACATGTGTCCAATACGTATCACTTTGTTTTCGATAGGTCATTTCGTAACACTTCATTACGCTACATGAGTTCACTGTTTAACATTTGGCTGCGTTCACTGGGTAATAACGTTACATTCAGTCATGATCACTGGAACGCTCCGTAACACTGCGCAGCACTACACTGAGTTCACCACCTGCCCGTTGGCTGCATTCATTGAGTGGCTCCACTGGTCATCATTCTTTGTCGAGCTGTAAATAGCGGGGCATCCATCCCTTCCCTGATGCCGATATTCCAATTACCCTGTTTGATTTACCTGCTGCTGGTCCCCCTACTCCCATCCCCGGCTGCATTATCCGGGTGGTCGGGCCAGTGGTCGGTGTGGGGACTGTGAAATAAGGGCTTTGTTTTATGGGAAACTATTAAATGTGGGCCTTGCTTAATGGAAAACAACTGTCATGTCTTGACTTACTATAGAGACCATTTTGTGGATAGGCACTTCCAGCCTTGGTAATGCCAAACGTGTGAATTGTTTAGTGGGAAGGCAGTGTCAAATATAGGCACTGTTTAGTGGGAAGGCAGTGTCAAATATAGGCACTGTTTAGTGGGAAGGCAGCGTCAAATATAGGCACTGTTTAGTGGGCAGGCAGCGTCAAATATAGGCACTGTTTAGTGGGAAGGCAGTGTCAAATATAGGCACTGTTTAGTGGGAAGGCAGTGTCAAATATAGGCACTGTTTAGTGGGCAGGCAGCGTCAAATATAGGCACTGTTTAGTGGGAAGGCAGTGTCAAATATAGGCACTGTTAAGTGGGCAGGCAGCGTCAAATATAGGCACTGTTTAGTGGGAAGGCAGTGTCAAATATAGGCACTGTTTAGTGGGAAGGCAGTGTCAGATATAGGCACTGTTTAGTGGGCAGGCAATGTCAAATATAGGCACTGTTTAGTGTGAAAGCAGTGTCAGATATAGGCACTGTTTGCTAGAACAGAAGTATCAAGTATGGGAACTGTTAAATGTGCGAATCCAACTGCGGCCACTGTTTAGTGGGAAGGAACTGTTAGCTCTGCTTACCGTTCAGTGTGGGTCGGGTATTTAAAAGAATGGATGACATTCTCATTGACTTAGCGGGATTTCTAAGTTTTTTTTTTCTTTTTTTTAATACCTGGGACTGCAAATGGAATAAAGACTATCACTTAATTATATTCCTTAAACTGAGGTCTTCCGTAATCAAGAAATGTGGCCAAAGAGAAATTAATCGATCTGGATATTCACAGGCAGTGATTCGTTTATTCTTTTCTTCTGTTGGAATAACACACAAGACTCAGGATCAGTGCAATATATGCATATTAGTACAAGTTTATATTCTTCCTCGGGATTTTGCTCTAGCCTGCTGGGTGAAACACAAGAACGCACCACTCGGCTGCACAAGCATATAAACACCCCTACATCTTTTTACGGTCATTTATGGTACGCCTGTAATTACTGTATTAGATGTCATTACCTCCATCAGCGAAGTTTGCCGGAGTGTATATGTAAATTCACCCATGGCTGTCTGTGTACAAGATACGACGGAAGGTTATTATCGGATTTCATTGAAATCTGGCTTATACTGTAGGTGAAGGTAGATCAAGAAAGAATTGATTAGATTTTGAGGCAGAACCTGACATATAGATAGATAGATAGACAGATCTCTCTCTCTCTCTCTCTCTAATATATATATATATATATATATATATATATATATATATATATATATATATATATATATATATTATAATCCTTCTGCCTGTGGGTGACTCTACACTGAGTGACAAGCCTAATGGTTTCCTGTTCACCACGAAACCATTTACTACGCTGGGTGGTAACCATATAACCAAATTTTGGCGCCTGGTGGTTTAGTGGGTAATTACGGCGCTCCAATCGGATAGAGCCGGTGAAGGTTTATATCCAAGGGATGGTTGGGGTTTATTGCTCACGCAATGCCACTCAGATGAGTGAGGCTGGTCACTCTTATCTTAAATGTCATGACCAACTTGCCTAGCCCTGGGCTCCTACGCCCCTCATGGGGCAACGTAGGATATATATATATATATATATATATATATATATATATATATATATATATATATATATATATATATATATATATATATACTCTTATCTTAAATGTCATGACCAACTTGCCTAGCCCTGGGCTCCTACGCCCCTCATTGGGCAACGTAGGATATATATATATATATATATATATATATATATATATATATATATATATATATATATATATATATACTGCGTATTTGTCTATTAATTGGTTTTTGCACTGGAAGAGGTATGCAGTGTCTGAAATTGTGTAACAGAGCAGGCTAAGACTTAACTATGTGAGACCATAAAATTATTCGTCTAGTAGGAAAGAGGAATAAGAGAAGTAAATCAAATTTTGGGGGCGATGGCAAAGGTATGCGCTCTGTGAGTGCTTTCTGGTTTCTCAAGGTGGTAGATGGGGGGCATGGACCATCATCAACTACATTCGATGTAGAGCTGAATTCTCTGAGTGACAAAGCAAATGGTTTCTTGCAATCCAGGACACTGTTTTACTAAGTTAGGAGGTAACAACTACCCAAAGAGACGCCTGGCAATCAAATGGGGGTGTTAAACCTGGATGTGGCCCATAGGGGTCGGGGGTTGTCACTCATATACTACCACTCAGGGTGGACTGAATGGACACCCTTAAGTCTCGAGACAAGGTAGTTTAGCCCCAGACTTCTATGCTCGGCTCGGAGTAGACCTACAAAAGGACTGGGTGAAAGGTCAGCCTCCATCCTACAGTGCAGTGTTGTCAGCAGCAGTGCCAACAGGTCAGACTGGGATTATCAACACATGCTTCAGAAATTATCATCAACGCCTGGAAGTCTTTCAACACCTTACCAGTGTCAGTTTTAATCATATGATCTGAGAACCGTCTAACGCATGGATGCACTTGACACTGAACCCCCACTGTCGGCGTCGGTACGCAGTTTAACTTAAGAACCTGAGAGAGAGAGAGAGTATTCTTCCCTGTCACCTCATAAAAACATATTTCAATTTCGCATAGTTGGTGGTGTTCTATAGATGATATGTTTCATGCATGGGATCTGTGTTATTTCACTTGATTTATATTCCTGCATTGACAGTAATCCGTGCATCCGATTTAGTATAATGCTCAACTAAAATGCAAACACACATTTATTGTACAATACATCATCATTGCCGACACACAACTCCATACAGATACTATTTATTTACCCTCGACTTACTGTGTTAGGTGTGTGGGATCACAGCGTGTGCAGTCTCGTTTGTGCTCTTGCTTTCTTGTATATCATATGGAAAAAAAATTTATACAAACCTTCCCGACTCCCTTACCGTCACTCCTCAAGGCCCACTTTCACAGTTTACTTATATTCATTCACACTCGCATTCACTCAACCAAATTCCTACTAGTAAATCAAAGACTCATCCACACTCATACCCTTCTCTCTCTCTCTCTCTCTCTCTCTCTCTCTCTCTCTCTCTCTCACACACACACACACACACACAATCTGTTACTCTTTCATACTCATGCATGCTCCCTAACTCCTTCATTCCCACTCTTCTGTAATTCCCCAGCCCTGCTCCAGTACCCTCCACAATCCCTCCCATCTTGTCAACTCAGCTCACTCTAAGCTTTCTTTCTTTACTGTACCCCTCTCCCAACCACCACCGATAACTTCGAGAAATATTGACTTGAACCTTCGCACAGCCAACGCTATTCCTCACACACTACCACCATCACAAGCTGTGCTCGATATCTCCAGTCCCATTATTAGTGAGCCTGTTTTCACCACTCGAATACCAGATCATGAGTGCACGTAATATGATTAGCTTCACTGAAGATGTAAGAATGAGTCTCCCTGGTTATTAGCCGAATCAGCCTTTAACTGGAGTACACCTAGCCATAAACTAAGCTGAAAGGGGATAGGAAACCATTTCAGGTAAGAGGAAACGCGCCATGTCCATCATCGTCAGCCAAACTTAGTACTCCATGCCCACCCCACCTATTTTTTAATGTCCATATTTGATTTATACTTTATAGGTCGATCTACAGTTCCCATCATCACGTGGTATACTTCTCTCTGCACACTCCGCCCACGAATGCCTTCATGTGGATGATGTGGTGAATATAATATGACTACCTCAACAACTTCGTAAGTCCCCGCCACCACAGATGGTTCCTGCGCATCCTGGGGGTTCAAGATATATATATTTTTTTAATGAAAGTACGCGAGATTTAACCTAGATTACGATCGGGAAGAGTGATATATATATATATATATATATATATATATATATATATATATATATATATATATATATATATATATATATATATTGTTACATAGCCTATGATTTCATCATCCATTGTGTAATTCTAACGTACAGTATGATGCATGTTTGATCACGAGCGTGTTCTACCTCACTCCCCCCTTCTACTCTTATAGTAGAGTAAGTCGTTCTTTCTGTTGTTCAGAGCAGGAGTGTCAACTCTTTGTCCCCTGTGGCTTCATTTGTGCATCCTTCTTACAAGTTGTATCAAGCTCTGCCGGGCCCTATATAATGAGCTCAGTCTCTACATTAATTGCCACTTAGATCTACTCCTCATTTTGTTCACATCTCTGTCCTCCCCTGTACAGTTGTTATTATTGTGAGTGCTCAGGAAGTCTCCAGCCATCTAGCAGCTGTGCAATTTGAGTATAAGTGTTATTACATTTTTTCCTTGTACTGCATAGCATAAGGTGTTAATTCGTAGGCCTAGTGAGGTTTTTGTGATTCATGTGTTTTTATGTCAGCCATTATTGATAATATTTTGTATCTGTAATAATATATCTTGCATTCACTGAGCATTATCTGGTTTTCTCATTTTATCAGGGCTGACTTAGATAAATTTACTCTTGCTAATTTCGTGTTAATAGAGGCTATTGCAGTTAACCATATATTTAACCTGTTTTTTGCCATTACATTATGCTTATGAGTCCTGAATGTTTAGTTGTTAGTTTGAGCATTAAACTTTAACTTATAATTTTACCTAACTCTTTTGTTTTGAACCTGGAACTTTGCGGGACAGTTTTCTCTGTTCCGTAACATAAATTTGGCGACCTCTTACCAGGATATTCAGGATATTATCATAAGGATATTGCTTGATATTTTGTGACTGTGATTTATTCATGATGTCTACTATTACTACTCTTGATGAAGCCAAAGATTTTTTGTCAAATGTGCAAACAGTGTGTGATGTAGAAAACAGAACAAAGAATGAACTTAAGCTTGTTGCTCAACAATTGGGAATTGCAGTTCACTCTCATCATTCTAAAGATCAAATTGTTGGCATGATTAATAAAAGCTTGTTTAATGTAACTCCTCCAAATGAGCAAACGCAGATTGAAATAGCTAAGTTACAGCTAGCCCTGCAGGAGGCTCGTGTTAAGGAGGCTGAGTTTCAGGCACGTGCTAAGGAGGCTGAGTCTGAGGCTAAGGAAGCTGAGTGTCAGGCTCGTATTCAGGAGGCACGGATACAAGCTCAGGCACAAATTGAACTTGCTAGGATTCAGGCAGACCATGAGTATCGCATGAAACAAGGTGGAACTGGATCATCTAGCTCTGATGATATTGATGCGGCTAAAAATGTTAAACTTGTCCCTCCTTTTCATGAATCTGATTTAACAAAGTATTTTCAGTTGTTTGAGAGGGTAGCTACAGGTTTTAATTGGCCCAAAAAGTATTGGCCAGTACTCCTTCAAACTGATCTCACCGGTAAAGCTCAAGTAACTTATGCATCTTTGCCTCAGGATCAATCTGATAATTATCATGTAGTTAAGTGCTTGATTCTTAAGGCCTATGAGCTTGTTCCTGAAGCCTATAGAGTAAAATTTAGGACAACTTACAAGCAAGATAAGCAATCCCATGTTGAGTATGCAAAAATCACAGAAGATCTGTTAGAGCAGTGGTTAAATTCTAAGAATGTGGATTCTGATTTTGGTAAATTTAAGCAGATGATTTTGCTGGAGGACTTCAAAAGGTGTATTAATAAATATGTAAGCCTATACCTTGATGAGCGAAGAACAGATAATTTGTCTGATGCTGCAGTTTTAGCTGATGAATATGTTCTCACTCACAAGAGATATTCTAAAGAAAAAAGGAAAGCTGAGAGTAAGTACGTTGCCTTTACTCAGAGTACAGGTAACAGGAATGAGAATAAAGATGATGTTTCTCAGGAAGTAAATACCAGCTTCACCTCTAGATTTCAGAAAAGTAAATGTACTTATTGTAGTAAGCTTGGTCCTACTACGGAGAAATGTTTCAGAAGACAGCGTGATGTGAACAAAAAGGAGTCTTTAAATATTCAGTCAATTGGTCTAGTGTCCACCCTTGAGAGTTCCCAGAATTCTTTAACTGAGTTAACTGAACCTGCTTTGAGGGGAAAATTAAATTCTCATGATGAAGCTCCTCTTTTGAGCAGTAACGTGGGTGACACTCTCAAGAGTTCATGTGCTAATTTCCTGTCTGATGGTTTTGTCAGTCCTCTGGACAGTAATGACAGGAAATCAGTTAAAATATATCGTGATACAGGTGCTTGCCAATCCCTTATGCTGACCAGTGTTCTAGGCTCTAATGTTAATTCCTCTGATGAAACTGTAATCTTACAAGGTGTAGGGAATAATTACTTCTCTGTCCCTCTGTGCAGAGTGAATTTAAAGTCTGGTTTTGTTAATGGTTCCGTTATGGTTGGGTTGGTTGAGACACTCCCAATGTCAGGTGTAACTTTCTTACTTGGAAATGATATTGGTGGAAGTCAAGTGTGTCCAGCTCCTCAGTTGTCTAGTGAGCCAGTGGCTGCGACCCAGGATTGTGATGTCCCTGATGTGTTCTTTGCATGTGCTGTCACTAGGGCTAAGTCTAAAGTTACTGGTGACTTAGAGGATAATGATGATGATGATGTTATCCTAGCTGACACTTTTCTTGCTAATTTGGACCACTCACCAGATGAGGCAGTACCCCGTAGTGTTGATAATTTGTCTCGTCAAGAGTTGGTTGAGTTGCAGGTTGCTGACCCTGAATTGAAAGGTCTAGCTAACTCTGCTTGCACTCAGGAAGAGTCAGCCGGTGCTTCTACTTGTTATTATATAAAGTCAGGAGTACTTATGAGGAAGTGGAGACCCCCAACAGCATCAGCCGACTGTGAATGGGAGGTTGTACATCAAGTTGTCATCCTTCGTGTTTGTAGGCAGGATATCATTAGAGTGGCTCATGATTCCAGTTTGGCAGGACACCTTGAAGTGAGGAAGACTGTGGCACGCATTTTGAAACACTTCTACTGGCCAGGTATCTTCAGGGATGTTTCCTGGTATTGTAAATCTTGTCACACCTGTCAAGTTGTGGGGAAGTGTAATCAGACCGAAAAGGTTGCACCTCTAGTTCCCATTCCTCCTTTTGAGGCGCCTTTCACCCGTGTGTTGGTGGATATTGTGGGCCCTCTTCCTAAGACTTCTTCAGGATTTTCTTATGTGTTGACCCTGATTGATATGGCTACTCGTTATCCTGAAGCCATTTCACTTAGAAATATCTCAGCAAAGAACGTGGTTAAGGAAATGCTAGGGTTCTTCACAAAGTTTGGTCTGCCCAAGGAGGTACAGTCAGACCGGGGAAGTAATTTCATGTCAAATGTTTTCAAGCAGTCTCTGAAAGAGTTGGGCATCTCCCAGATCACGTCTTCAGCTTACCATCCCCAGACCCAAGGAGCGTTGGAGAGATATCATCAAACACTCGAATCGATGCTCAAGAAATACTGTTTGGAACATCAGAAAGACTGGGATAAAGGTCTTCCATTCCTTGTATTTGCTGCAAGAGAATCTCCAAATGAATCACTTGGCTTCTCACCCTTTTGAACTACTGTTTGGCCATGAAGTAAGAGGACCCCTTAAGCTACTCAAGGAATGCTGGCTGTCGGAGGAAGATGACGTCAACCTGCTGGAGTATGTGATGAAGTTCAAGAACGGCTGTCCACTGCTTTACAGCTGGCGAGAGAGAATTTAGGAGCTGCTCAGGAGAAGATGAAGACTTGGTATGATAAGAAGTCCAGGTTATGCCACTTTCAGCCAGGAGATCAGGTTTTGATTCTGCTACCGGTGCATGGGCAACTTCTTCAAGCCAAGTTTAGTGGTCCTTATTTCGTGGAGAAGAAACTCAGTGATGTCAACTATGTCATCCCCACACCAGATCGTAAAAGAACAAGCAACTTTGTCACATCAACATGCTAAAGTTATATCACAGGCGGGACGAAAATAACCCAGTCTGCACCGTAGCTGTTCCACCCGAGTCTGCAAGTGAAGTTCTCCCATGCAGCATGAGCCTGAGTGATAGTTTGGGGAAGAATCCTGATATCATGAATGATCTCCAGACTAAGCTTTCTCATCTAGCTCCCGAGGAAAGCCAGGAGTTTTCGGCATTACTGCAGGAGTAACCGCAAGTGTTCCGTGCCACTCCAGGAAGAACCACTGTGTTGATGCATGATGTCGATGTTGGAGACGCAAAGCCAATTAAACTGCCTCCTTACCGTGTGAACCCAGTGAAAGTTCCTCTCATCCAGAAGGAGCTTGGCTACCTGTTGGACCACAAGATGATTGAGCCCTGTCAGAGCGAGTGGAGTTCTCCTGTCACTCTAGTCCCTAAGCCAGGTGGGTCACAGCGGCTTTGCATCGACTACAGACGTGTTAATCAGATAACTAAAACAGACACTTACCCTCTCCCTCGTGTGGAAGATTGCATAGACAAGATCGGAAAGGCTAGGTACATAAGTAAGTTTGATTTGTTAAAGGGATACTGGCAAGTACCTATGACTGAACGTGCTAGGGAGATCTCATGTTTCGTAACACTAGGAAAGACTTTTGCATGTTCTGTAATGCCATATGGTATGAAGAATGCACCAGCCACTTTTCAGAAGCTCATGAATGTTGTAACAGAGGGTTTGGCAGGGTGTGTTGTTTATATTGATGATGTATTAATCTTCAGTGACAACTGGAAAGATCACCTATGCCATGTCAGTAAATTTCTTGAGCGTTTGGTTCAGGCTAATCTTGTAGCTAATTTATCAAAGTGTGAGTTTGGTCAAGCTAAAGTTCAGTACCTTGGGTACGTAATTGGTGATGGACATGTTGCACCACCAGCAACTAAGGTTCAGGTTATAAGTGATCTTCCCAGACCTAAAAGTAGGAAAGAGCTACAAAGATTTTTGGGAATGGTAGGTTATTACAGGAGATTTGTTCTTAACTTTTCAATTCTTGTGTCACCACTTACAGACCTACTGAAAAAGGGAGTTAAATTTGTCTGGACCGATGACTGTGAATCCTCTTTCAGCAAACTTAAAGCTATCCTATTAAGTCAGCCAGTGCTCGCTACTCCAAATTTTGCTAAGCCTTTTAAGATGTCTGTTGATGCAAGTGATACAGGAGCTGGGGCTGTTTTGCTGCAAGAGGATGATCAGGGTATTGAACACCCTGTATCTTATTACAGTAAGAAGTTCACTCCACCTCAAAAGAACTACTCAACTATTGAGAAAGAGCTTTTGGCCTTGATTTTGGGTTTACAGCATTTTTCATTTTATTTGTGTTCTGGTTTTGACCCCATAGTCATTTATACCGATCATAACCCACTGAAATTCCTTAGTAAGTTTAAAGATAAAAATCAGAGATTGACAAGATGGAGTCTACTTCTTCAGGAGTATTCATTAGACATACAACATGTCAAGGGGAAAGAAAATGTTATTGCAGATTGCTTATCTAGACTTTAGACAGATTGTTTTAGAGTAATAAGAAATTTCCTTTGTAAATTTCTTTTTCTTTGTGGGGAGGTGTTACATAGCCTATGATTTCATCATCCTTTGTGTAATTCTAACGTACAGTATGCTGCATGTTTGATCACGAGCGTGTTCTACCTCACTCCCCCCTTTTACCCTTATAGTAGAGTAAGTCGTTCTTTCTGTTGTTCAGAGCAGGAGTGTCAACTCTTTGTCCCGTATGGCTTCATTTGCGCATCCTTCTTACAAGTTGTATCAAGCTCTGCCGGCCCCTATATAATGAGCTCAGTCTCTACATTAATTGCCACTTAGATCTACTCCTCATTTTGTTCACATCTCTGTCCTCCCCTGTACAGTTGTTATTATTGTGAGTGCTCAGGAAGTCTCCAGCCATCTAGCAGCTGTGTAATTTGAGTATAAGTGTTATTACATTTTTTCCTTGTACTGCATAGCATAAGGTTTTGATTCATTGGCCTAGTGAGGTTTTTGTGATTCATGTGTTTTTATGTCAGCCATTATTGATAATATTTTGTATCTGTAATAATATATCTTGCATTCACTGAGCAGTATCTGGTTTTCTCATTTTATCAGGGCTGACTTAGATAAATTTACTCTTGCTAATTTCGTGTTAATAGAGGCTATTGCAGTTAACCATATATTTAACCTGTTTTTTGCCATTACATTATGCTTATGAGTCCTGAATGTTTAGTTGTTAGTTTGAGCATTAAACTTTAACTTATAATTTTACCTCTTTTGTTTTGAACCCGGAACTTTGCGGGACAGTTTTCTCTTTTCACAAAATATATATATATATATATATATATATATATATATATATATATATATATATATATATATATATATATATATATATATATATTAAAACTGACTTTTCTGGTCTTCCACAAGATCTGTCGAAATGTTTTAAAAATTCATCCACACTAATATCATCGCACTAGTTCTGACAGAGACAGGCGAAGTACAATAATGTTAAATATGGACAGAGGACATTAAATGATGACATGTAAAGGTGTCTGACACGTAAGGGACTGTAGGGCCTTTGGGCATAGACTGTCGGGTACATATCTACTGGACATTCGAACACATTGGGAAAAAAAAAAAAAAAAACAGTTCTTAGCACATCCACTCAGTTCTGAAATCCCACTGTCGACATGACTGTAGCACCATACGTCAACAGGGCTGATTTCTAAAACACGCCTTCGTGGACATGACCAAGTTCTATCTCTGTTGTCCGTAAACCCTTCAGTCGGACGCGCGCGTGTGTATTTGTGTGTATTTTTTAAAATACTATTTGCTGACCATTTTACGAAGTTTAGGAGCATCTTTTTACCTTTTCTTTACGCAGTCCTTGGAGATTCTTTTTCAGCTAAATAATAGACTATCCATCCATCCATCCATCCATCATCCAATTCTACTTTGCCCCATGAGGAGCGTGGAAGCCCGGGGCTAGGCAATTTGGTCCTGACATTTACGATGAGAGTGACCTGCCTAACATATCCCTGAGTGGCATTACATGAGCAATAACCCCAACCACTCCTTGGATATTAACCTTCACCAACTCAATCTGATTGGCGCGCTGTAAGTACCCACTAAACCACCAGGCGCCATAATTTGGTTATAATTATAGTAAATGGTTTCCTGGTGTACAGGAAACCATTAGGCTTGTCCTACAGTGTAGAGTCACCCACAGGCAGAAGAGGAAAGAATGAAGGAGAGAAAGACAAAAGAGGGAGTGTAAAGTCACCCGTAGGCAGAAGGACGAGGAAAGGATGAAGTAAAGAAAGACAAAAGAGGAAGGAAGAAATGGAGAGAGGAAAGGAAAGGGCAGACACCCGAGAGCAGCACTACATCGAGTGAATGGATGGCGAGCGCCCCCACCTACCACAAAAAATAGACTATATTTCTCATAATGTTACCTGACTCGACAACTACTGCACCAACTGGGGTGAAGTTGGGCACACGCCTTCATAGGCAAAACCTGAATCAATCTGCTGGACCTGTAGTAACCCTAAAGGACAGAAAACGACCCTGATCGATGGCTGTTTTGGTGAACTGGTGCCTAAAATGAATTGATATAACTGGATCGTAGCTGATCTGAACTAATGAGAGGAAATAAGAGGAGACCTGTAATTGTCTCTTAACTCTCCAACATTCTTAGTTCCTTTCGCTTAGTGGAGAAAAAGAAGCCTGGATTAATGCGCACGAGGGTCACTTAGGTAGACACGTAACTTTTTGCTAGATCCCAGTGTTCCCTTAGGACTAGAGTACAGTAATCCAGATCCCATTTGTACTTGAAGGTTAATTGGGACAAGTGGGAAATAAACTCTAACGCTTTGCCTACATCATGCACACTCTTAAAACTTTATGGTGGTCGGGCCTGTTAAACCGGTTAGATCTTAGTTGAATTTCCTTTCACCCTCCTCTCAGAGAGAAAATCTTTAACATTTGGGCTTCTGTGACGCACCTCAGTTGAATATATTTCTCTGACAATAGTCGTGTCAGAATACTCGAGGTTCAGCATATATTAACTATTGGTCAGCTCGTTGGAGAGTGGGATTGTTGTCCAAAAGGTCGTAAGTTCGATCCCAGGTTGACGGCTTCATTACCCCTGGGGGTAGGGGGGTTTTCAAGAATACTCCCCCAGTATCCCTGCTTGTCATAAAAGCGACTAAAAGGTTTGGCGGAGGGTTAGTGCCCCTCCCCGGAAAACAACTAACTAAGAAAACAAACAAGAAGCCTCGGACAAGGACTGACCAAACGATGACGACCCAGGACCGGACAAAGGACTTGGTAATGAGTACATGGAATGTAAGAGGAGCGAATGATGAGGTGAAAGAGAGAGAGATTGTCCAGATGCTTGAGAGTGCGAAAGTGGATGTATGTGGAATAACTGAAACAAAATGGAGAGGAGAAAGTGTGAGAGAATGGGAGTATGGATGGGGTATATGTGCAGGAGTAGGCGAGAATGAGAGGGCAAAGGAAGGAGTATGTATAGTTGTGAGTAAAAGATGGAAGAAGAGCATAAGACAGTATGGATCAGTTGGGACAAGGATTGTGTGGGTAAAGTTGAAAGTTGGAATACAAATGTGGGCGATTGTGTGTGTGTATGTGCCAACGCAAGATCGTGCTAGAAGAGTGAGAGAAGAGTTCTGGACAAATGTGGAAGTGTGCATGGAAAAGTTTGGAAGGAATGAGAGAGTGTTTTTGATTGGTGATATGAATGGTAAAGTTGGTAATGTGAAGGTGGATGGGATAGTTGGTGAGTGGGGTGTGCCTGCTGAGGTAGATGAGAATGGGAGTGCGTTAGTGGACATTTGTGCTGGGAGGGGGTTGGTGATAGCCAATACCCTCTTCAGGCATAAAATGATCCACAGGTATACATGGCGAGTGATGAGAAGGGTGGGTGGTGAACTGAATGAAAGGAAGGCAATGATTGATTATGTGTGTGTGGATGAAAGGATGCGAAGATGTATAAAGGATGCAAGAGTGTATAGAGGTTGGGGGAGTGGACTTTCTGACCACTACTTGGTGGTGGCCAGAATTAGGATGCAAGTAAGATGGAGGAATAGAAGAAGGGAAAGACGAGAGGAAGGAGTAGTTTCAAGGAGAGTGGAAAGGTTACAAGAGGATGAGAAAAAGGCAGAGTATAAGAGAGAAGTGGAGGAACGATTGGGCAAATATGAATGGGAGCAGATGGGAGACGTGCAAGGTGTGTGTAAGATATTTACAGAAGAAATATGTGCAGCATGTGATGTGGTGTGTGGAAGGAAGAGAAGACGGAGGGGGGTGCAAGGAACAGCGTGGTGGACTGAAGAGGTGAAACAGGCTGTGGCACAAAAGAAGAAAGCATACAATGAATGGATGAGAAATAGGGGCGTGGAAGAAGTTGAGAGGCGGAAGAGAGATTTTTGTGTGGAAAGAAAGAGAGAGGTGAAAAGATTAGTAAGAGAGAGTAAGAAGAGAGTGGATGAGGAATTTGGAAGGAATTTGAGTGTAAAGTGGAGGGACTGTAAGAAAATGTTCTGGAGAGAAGTGAAAAGAGTAAGACAGGGTGGAAGTGAAGTTAGCAGGGGAGTGAAAGATAAGAATGGTAGATTACTAGTGGAGAAGGGAGAAAAAGTGAGCAGATGGAGAGAATACTTTAAGGAATTGTTGAACGTAGAGGATGGAAGTAATGCGAGTATAAGTGGCTGGGGAATGGCTGGGAGAAGGAGGGAGGTGAGAAGACAGGAAGAAATCAGTAGGACAGAAGTTGTGGAAGCAATGAAGAAAGTTAAATCGGAGAAAGCCCCAGGAATTGATGGAGTGTGTGGTGAAATGCTGAAGTATGGGGGAGAGATAGTAGTAGAATGGATGTGGAAGATGTGCAGATTGGCCTGGGAGGAAGGTAGAGTCCCGGAGGATTTGAAGTCAGGTATAATTATTCCCTTGTACAAAGGAAAAGGGGAAAAAGAAGTGTGTGGTAATCATAGGGGCATTTGTCTTCTTAGTATAATAGGAAAAGTGTATGGTAGGATACTTATTGACAGAGAAAGAACAGAGAAATTAGTTGGAGAAGAACAGGGAGGCTTTAGGAAGGGAAGAGGTTGTGTAGATCAGATATTCATTCTTAGATCTTTAGTGGAAAAGTTTCTAGAGAAGGGAAAGAAGTTGTATGCGGCTTTCATGGATTTGGAGAAAGCATATGACAGGGTGGATAGACAAGGATTGTGGAAAGTGTTAAGAATATATGGAGTAGATGGGAAGTTGCTGAATGCTGTGAAGAGTATGTACGATGGTGCGAAGGCTGCAGTGCATGTGGATGGTGAACTAAGTGAATTTTTCTCTTTGAAAGTTGGTTTGAAACAGGGATGTGTCATGTCTCCATGGTTGTTCAATGATGGGGTAATAAAAGAGGTACAAGGTAGGGTAGTGGATGTTGGAGTGGCCCTGGTGAGAGAGGATAATGTTTGGAAACTCCCTGTACTGTTGTTTGCAGATGATATTGTGTTGTTGAGTGAAGACGAAGGGGAGCTGCAAGGCTTGGTGGATGAGTTTGAGAGAGTGTGTAAGAAACGGAACCTAAAGGTGAATGTAGGGAAGAGTAAAGTGATGGTCTTTGAGAGAGGTGAAGTTAGTGAATGTACAGCGAGGTTGGATGGTGAGGAATTGGAAAATGTGAGTACGTTTAAGTATTTGGGTAGTGTGATGAGTAAGGATGGAGGTTTGGAGGGTGAAGTGCTTGAAAGGGTACAGCAGGGAAGAAAGGTTGCTGGTTCTTTGAAAGCAGTGATAAGAAACAGGGAAGTGAGCATGGAAGTGAAAAAGTTACTACATGACAGTATTGTGATACCAACTCTAACGTACGGAAGTGAAGCTTGGACATTGTTGGAAGGACACAAGTCAAGAGTGAGAGCAGTGGAAATGAGTTATTTAAGAGGAGCCTGTGGAGTCACGTGGAGAGACAGGCTGACGAATGAGGATATAAAGGAGCGTTGTGGTGTGGATGTGGATTTGATAGGAAGTGTTATGAGGAACACACTGAGGTGGTTTGGCTATGTGGAGAGGATGGAGGGTGAAAGACTGACGAAGAGAGTGTATGTGAGTGAGGTGGAGGGGGGAAGAGGGAGGGGGAGGCCGAGGATGAGATGGAGGGATGGGGTGGAGAGGTATATGAGAGAGGGGGGTGTGAGTTGGGAGCAGGGCAGTGAAATGGCGGGGGACAGGGCGACTTGGAGGCGATTTTTTTGTGGCCACCCCAAACGGGATTGAGGCGTCTGGCAATAGATAGATAGATAGATAGTTTATAACGCATTGCATCACACAGCAACCCTTTACTTCTGTGTTATCAGTAGAGTCATAATACTGATTATCAAAGACCATGCTTAAAGATGCAGGAGAGGCGATAGGCTTTTTGCTGCCCATAAGATATATTTGCTTCACCATAGTTTGATGAATACATCGCTAAAAGTCAAACCATTCGACACACACTTTGGTTGAGAGGAACCTTACGTTATGTTCTGCTAGTTGAAAATAATCTTCAAGCCGAACTTTGAAGAAAATAGTTCTGTTAACTCTAAAGCAACTCACTATTCTCGGCGGAATTCTTGTAGGTTCAGATAATTTCGTAACACGGTTTCGTCATCGTGCAGAAGTCGGTGGTGCAGCGGTAGCATATTCAGCCCACAACTTAAAGGCCTCAGTCTCGGTACAAAGTTTGTGTCACTTCATGTTCACCAAGCAGTGTTTTGGGAGACCTGGAACTGAACGTTGATTGTCGTGTGCCGTGCTTTATGGAGACCATAAGAAGGAAAGAAAGTACCGGATATTTGTGTTTGATGCACGTTCTCCCATTTTTATGTAAACTTCGTCACTAATACAGTTTTTTATGCTGACTCCAAATTTGAATTATTTTAGGGGAAAAATTAATTGCAAAAAAGTTAGGTTAGGTTAGGATAATAATAATGATTAGGTTAGTTAATAATAATAACAAATAATGTTTAGGTATAACATTTATTTCACAATAATCAAACACAAAAGATCCATTTATTGCATTATCTACAAAACAGCTGAGTGGCGAGTGAGGGGTGGAGTGACGGAGGAACGTCCGTGGCCCACCCATTTATTCCCCACCTGACCACCGCCACGCCACCCCACACTCGCCACTCAGCTGTTTTGCAGATAATACAATAAATGGATCTTTTGTGTTTGGTTATTCTTAAGTAAATGTTGTACTTAAATATTATTACCAGCCGCGATAACGAAGCCGGTATCGTTTTGAATTTGTCTGTCTGTCTGTGTAACTGTTAACACGATAACTTTGCAACCGCTCAGGATATCATCACAAAATGTTACATGTTTGTAGTAGGAATGAAAATCTCCTACGAGTTCGAAATTGGGGAAAGTAGGTCAAGGTCTGTGTGTCTGTTACCACGATAACTTCGCAACTGCTCAAGATATCATCACAAAATTTTACAGGTGTGTAGTAGGGATGAAAATCTATGAGTTCGAATTGGTAATAGTAGGTCAAGTTCAAGGTCATACTTCGAGCCGCGCTTAATATGTATCGGCTACCGGCTGGTGTGACTGCCCCCTTGGGGGGGGCCCCTCTAGTTTGTTACTACTGTTAACTAACCTAACTATTAATAGTATCTGACCTAACCTAACCTTACTTTTAAAAAAATCTCCCCCCCCCTCCAAAAAAATACAAATTTTGAATCACTTTAAAAACTGTATTAACAACAAAATTTATATAATAATTGGAGAACGTGCACCAAACACGAAAGATCCCTGAATAATGACTGACCACGATCATAGGAAGAGACCATTTAATTCTGGGTAGAAAAGCTCAAAGGTGAAGATCACAGTCACGAAAACTAATAAAATCACAAAATAATGCATATATGACGGATAACACAAAACAGAGACATGAGGATGGACGAACATGTTCTTTATATAAAGCAATTTCATTACCCTCCCTGTGTGTCTGTTAACAAGTTAGCGCTACAACTACTGGTGCGATTTTGACTATCACAGGAATGATGGGTTATGACCTTCTGTTCACCTGATTAAATTTTGGGCCAAACTGTGCCTGGGGCTGTAGGCCCCAAAAAATGCTTAAAAAATATATGTAAATATATATTTTTCGCCATAACTCCTTTCAAATTCGCCATATAGACATAAAACCAAAAAGTAAAGGTGCATCTTTCAAATCTTCATCCTATATCAGGGGGGCCACCACCCAGTTAGCGGTAGGGGGGGAGTCAGTGTCAGGTGGGTCGGGCATAAATTTTCAAATGGGCGTAAAGTCGTTAAATTTCACCCGCTTTACTCAAAATTTGATATGAGACATCTTTGACTAAACATCCTGCTTTGTTTATGTCAACACCAAAATTACTGCCGGGGATGAGTTTGGTGTGTCTTGGCACCGGTTCTTGTTTTGTTCCTTAGTCATGACGTATGTCCTTGAACTGTTGTCAAGATATGAAGGTAAAATTTAATCCAGTTCAGCTATTACATTTTACACCTTAGCGGAAGCATGCGCTCCCTGAGT
This sequence comes from Coenobita brevimanus, assembly GCF_032717465.1. NCBI lineage: Eukaryota > Metazoa > Arthropoda > Malacostraca > Decapoda > Coenobitidae > Coenobita > Coenobita brevimanus. Next base: position 37,013,456 of record NC_136986.1, read on the forward strand.
GCTCTTGTTGATGCTCATCGGCCTGGTTTGTATCAGCTACATAATATTGTACACAGATGTGAAATGTTCACAATAAATCCCCAAGGAAGAAGTTTTGCTAAGTCTCCAAAGCAATTTAGTATACGTTTCCTATCCCGACCCTGAATAGATACACTATGAACTACCATTTTCTTCGATACTGAAGACTTTTGGCTGCAGACTTTCCCATAACCCAGACGCTGCCAACTGGCGTTCTGCTCATGCAAGTTCTTTTACCCGGGGAAACGCTCACAGCTCTTTCTTTGATTTTTGACTATACTCACGGCCTTTCGTACCCATCTCAGGCTCCTGTGACTCACTCTCGACTGGATAAAGTTGTCTGCCGATAGGAAAAAGATTGCTAGAACTGTCACGACGATGAAAGGGTTAATGGTAACAGTCCTGTCGCTCACTAATACCTGAACTGTCTGCGTTAGGTGAAACAGGACACTAGAATGGTATTGATCATGTGACTGCAAACTGGTTATGCTCACCCTTTGTTTTTGAGGAGTATGCAGTGACCTTACCGAACCACTTCACTACGAGTACCTATATTGTTGTTTATCTGCAGACAAAGTAATGTCGCAAAGGAAATACTTTTCGTGCTGGAAGAGGTAGATTTCATTCATTAAAGCCTTTACCACTGCCTGTAAGTGGTAATGAGCGATGATAGTCTTGGAAACATGGATACACAGAACGACTTGATGCCTCACAATAATCTGACTAAGAAAAGTTATTGTTGAAAGATCAGGTATGTTTGCTGAAATCACCACGTATTGTGATTCAGCAACCCTTCCTGTACGATGTCTCTTTTAACTCTTACATCTGACATACCATCTTATCCAGCTTAGGAGAGATTTGTCAACACGGAAGGGTAAGATAAGGCCTAAGGCCTTCGTTAATCCCTTCACCAGAACAAAGCTTTCCAGAGTTTAGTACAGTGGTCAGGTGGTGGCGGCAGTTAAGAAAAAATTCGTCAAAGTAGTGAGATGGTTAAAATAAGAGGCAAAGAACAACATTGCTTCATAAAGACAGTGCGTTTGACTGTCAGTATAGCGCAATGGCTGGTTTAAAGGGTCAGTTTGGAGGCAATGTGTTGAACCATTATGAGGGAAGATTGATAAAAAACTGCTGGTGAAGGCAGGCACATTAAACCAACTTCCATTTGAAGAAGAAAAAGAAGAGAAAAAATAATAATAATAATAATAATCATCATCATAATCATAATAATAATAATAATAATAATAATAATAATAATAATAATAATAATAATAACAACAACAACAACAACAATGATAATTTTAATAATAACAACAATGATGATGATGATAATAATAATAATAATAATAATAATAATAATAATAATAATGGGAGGAGGAGGAGGCTGCGGCGGCGGCGGCGGCTTACATCAATGCCTATCAACCGTAGGGTCATTAGGCAGGTAACAAAGTCTGACAAAGTCCAATTCTCCCTATCAATTGCTGTTACATCAAGGTCCTTAGGTTCACTGCTGGGTGCACAGGAATATGAATGGAATAAATTTAGTCGAGAAGTAAGGTGCAACGGCCTGGCACTCCAGTACTGCTGTGCCGAGTTCAAATATTCACCCATAACCCCATCTGCCTTTTTCTAGGGGCATGGCGGCTCAGTGGTAGAGCGCCTGACTCAAAACAGAAGAGTTGTGAGTTCGCACCGCACTGGGGTAAGTTGCCATGCCGGGAGAGACAGAGCTCTCCTGTCACCTAGCTGAGTGTAGCAGCCACGGCACAGTGGATTTGAGCGCTCTGACCAAAGGATCGGAGGCTACAGTTCACCCAAGGGTCACTGGTAGGCATCAGGAAGGGCATCCGGCCATAAAGTGCTACACGCTTCAAAACCAAAGTCCTCTATCCAGGGGCAACGCCTTAACCCTCATCGAAAACAGAGGACACAGCGTAAAACTAAAAAAATCTGGATCTTCTGGCTGCTAACCGAAGCAATACTGACTTTCCGCTATGAAGTGTGTGTGTATGTGTGTGTGTGTTTTTGTGTCTGACTCTGGGCATAGGCTTCGCAGCTCCCTCCTACATACCATGCACCTCTACATGTCACTACATAGGCGTTAACACCCACTATCCATATTGAATACATGCCAGGGTTGTCTCATACAGACTGGTGTATTGGTTTTAGCGGGGGTATTTTTACATGTCGGCGGGTCTTCTGGTAGATGGGTAAAGTCTGCTTTTTATGAAATTCAAATCCTTAAATTGTTCCCTCCCCAAGTGGGGATTTGAACCTGGGTCCGGTAGGACTGCAGGGCACCTCTCTACCGACTGAGCCACACACTCTGTGTAATTCACCGGGTCGGTCAGAATCACTGATGGTCGTGATCGTCAGCTTTTACCCTTCCGGAAGGGAGCTGAGAGCTCATATAGTCCCATCTAAGGGCAAGGCTGTGACCTGCACACACTCACACACCCGTCCCCTTGCTCAAGGGGGACAGTAACCGCCCAATTCGTCAGTGAAACTTTTCGCAGCCTGAGCGAGGCGCGAACTCCCTTCTGCCAGATGGCAAGCGAGAACGCTACCACTGTGTGTGTGTGTGTGTGTGTGTGTGTGTGTGTGTGTGTGTGTGTGTGTGTGTGTGGTTATTTAATGGCATATAAGTAAGTTACTGGATCTCTCAAAATCTGTTCAGTATCTACAGCTACAAGTCATTAAGTAATTCTTTAAAAATCCTTCTAGGTGTACTTTCGTTACCACAGTCTACTCCATTGCCTACTGCTCCATCGCCTACTGCCCCATCGCCTACTGCCCCATCGCCTACTGCTCCATCGCCTACTGCCCCATCGCCTACTGCCCCATCGCCTACTGCCCCATCGCCTACTGCCCCATCGCCTACTGCTCCATCGCCTACTGCCCCATCGCCTACTGCCCCATCGCCTACTGCCCCATCGCCTACTGCCCCATCGCCTACTGCTCCATCGCCTACTGCCCCATCGCCTACTGCTCCATCGCCTACTGCTGCATCGCCTACTGCTCCATCGCCTACTGCCCCATCGCCTACTGCTCCATCGCCTACTGCTCCATCGCCTACTGCTCCATCGCCTACTGCTCCATCGCCTACTGCTCTATTGCCTACTGCTCCATCGCCTACTGCTCCATCGCCTACTGCCCCATCGCCTACTGCTGCATCCCCTACTGCTCCATCGCCTACTGCTGCATTGCCTACTGCTCCATCCCCTACTGCTCCATCGCCTACTGCTCCATCGCCCACTGCTCCATCGCCTACTGCTCCATCGCCTACTGCTCCATCGCCCACTGCTCCATCGCCCACTGCTCCATCGCCCACTGCTCCAACGCCTGCTGCTCCATCGCCTACTGCTCCATCGCCTACTGCTGCATCGCCTACTGCTCCATCGCCTGCTGCTCCATCGCCTGCTGCTCTGTCGCCTGATTGTTGAACACAGTGACATTCAGGTGACAGAGAAGTAGACATTAATGAACTGATAAGAGATACGCACTTTCATGGAGGAAGACCAGAGAGGTAGTTTCATTCCTCTTTATCATCGACTCTCTCTCTCTCTCTCTCTCTCTCTCTCAGTCTGTCTACATCTAATCTGTCTATCTGTCTATCTAGGCACACATCTATCTGTCTATCAATCAAACTTTCCATCCAGTCATTTCATATGCTCAACTGATTTCAGGATAGTCAGGATATTTTTTTTTTTTTATGTCAAGAACAAATTAAAACAAGGTAACTAGCTGAAAAGGGTTATGTCTCCTCCAGTATTAAGACATAGCATTATATTCTTGATACCTCAGTTGATTCCATGGAACTTAGAAACTTTAGTATATTATTTCTCGTTCCTGCACTATCCAGTCTTCCAGTAATGTATTGTTTTGTGGAGAGATCTGTCACAGGGAATTGTAGCCTATCCTTGCTCACAGTATTCCTGCTTCCAGTACTATATTCAACGAGGAAGGACATCTCGTTAGTTATTCTTGCTGTTTCCAGTGTTTTATTCAACGAGGAAGGACATCTCGTTAGTTATTCTTGCTGCTTCCAGTATTTTATTAAACAACGAAGGATATCTCGTTAGTTATTCTTGCAGTTTCCATTATTATATTCAAGAAGAAGGGACATCTCGTTAATTATTCTTGCTGCTTCCGGTATTATATTAAACAAGGAAGGACATCTCGTTAGTTATTCTTACAGCTTCCATTATTGTGTTCAACAAGAAAGGGACATCTCGTTAGTTATTCTTGCTGCGTCTATTATTGTATTCAACGAGGAAGGACATCCCGTTGGTTATTCTTGCTGCTTCCGGTGTTTTATTCAACAAGGAAGGACATCTCGTTGGTTATTCTTGCTGCTTCCAGTATTATATTAAAAAGGAAGAACATCTCGTTAACTACTGAAGAAAGAAACCTGTTTTGTACATTGGAAAAATCATCCAAATCCAACAATAACTGGATCGTTGATTATTCTCGTTGCCTTCAGTATTTTATTCACCTCAGGAAAAACCTCTCATTATACGGAAGCTCATGAAACCTGCATTTAATCCCACAAGTTCAGGAATCTCAAAAAAATTCAAAAATTCTGGAGATGGCAAAAGTACCGAGAGAGAGAGAGAGAGAGAGAGAGAGAGAGAGAGAGAGAGAGAGAGAAAGAGAGAGAGAAAGAGAGAGAGAGAGAGAGAGAATTAATGAAGCCACGTCCTTTTGGTGAACGAAGCTATATTTTCATTTTATACAAAGCAACTGACGATATACGATAATTATGATTTGGCAAGCATGATAAAAGAGATGGACCACGATAAAGAGACAATATATAAAAGAGGAAACATATTAACAGACAATACGAGAATGAAAGGCCAGAAGGATGAAAATAAGGTGAAAAGAGGACGTCAAGGAATATAACAACAACAAAAGATCAAGAGAGCAAATGGAAAAGAGAGAGAGAGAGAGAGAGAGAGAGAGGAGATAGATTAGGTACAAATTACAGAGGGTGAAAATGGAGTGTGTAAAGGGAGAAGATATGGAGAAGGGACTGAGGTAAGGCAATTACTGAAGAGAGAGAGAGAGAGAGAGAGAGAGAGAGAGAGAGAGAGAGAGAGAGAGAGGTGAAGCCACGGAAAACGAACAACAAAAGAGAACCCTTACATTAGTAAGAGAGTGAGAGAGAGAGAGAGAGAATCCGCCCGTCTCTCTGTAAACCAATATTTGTGTGTTAGCTTCACGCACAAACGAAAAGAATTTCCAACAAGCCCCTAAAGCAATAGTTATTAAGGTCCCTTTGCTTAGCTGCGGACCAAAAGAACTTCCAGCAAACCCGACTGTGTATCTGCGTCGTGCTGAAATAGTCTCTGTGCGGTGAGAAAACAGTGAGAGATATCAACTAACTCGGAAAGAAATAGCTGTTAAGAACCCATTGGAGTATACGAGTAGTTTGGGGATCTCGAAAATAATCCCCGGTGATTTCAGCCGCCTACCTGCGACGTGTCAGAATAGCCGTAAGAAAGAGGGTGCTTAACCGACCTGATGGTATATTGCAAACTGTCATTCTGCATATATTTGTCAACCATCGTGGTCATATTAGCTTAAATTCACTGTCGCCCTCACTACAATGTGTCCAGGCGTGGGAGTCCCTGAGGAGACATCACTATACGTGGTGCTATCAGACCCGCAGTGGCGAGCTGGTAACGAGGCTCTGCTCTTAGAAATGTTTAATTGACCTCATGCTGTATTGTAGTCTAAGATAGTCTGACCATGTGGAGGGCGTAAGGAATGAGTGGCTGACTAGAAGAGTTTTTCTGCGTGAGGTGGGGGTAGGGGGAGGTGGATAGGGAGACCGATGATGAGATGGAGGGGTGGGGTGGAGAGATATATGAGAGAGAGGGTTTAAGTTGAAAAGAGGGCAGGCAAATGGCGGAGGACATGGTGACATGGAGGTGATTTGTCTGTGGCGACTTCTTACGGGATTGACTGCAGAAATATAGACAGGCCTCTCACAATGAATCAAAAGGAAAAACAAATGGAGATACATAGTCCAAATAAGTCCACGGTTCTGTGTAGTACCTAGAGTGCAGAGGAACCGTGTCAAATACTCACTAATTACTGATTGGAGTTTTGATGATCCAGTGACTCACTCAGGTTAATAAAGTCAAGTGGCGTTAGCTGGAATAACACATGGAAGTTGTTCCCACTGTGAGTCGTTAATAGTGCTCTTAATAACTCTCTGATGCGTGTATCCTCATCTTAAGTGATAAAATAAACTTACATTACCTTGGTATACAGTAAATATAGGAGAGATGATGGCAACATATGTGTTAATGCACCTCAGTTTTCGTCACGCCAGGCAACAGTCGGTTTGTTTTGACCAGACGGAATCGCACACTCGTACAGCTTGAATACTAAGTCGTGATTGCATGAAATTCAATTAGCCTTAGTAACGAGGTAAGAATGAGTCTCTCTGGATACTAATCAAATCAACCCTTGAATCTGACTATACTTGGCCATCAACTCAGTTGGAAGGGATCTGGGGCCTTTGTCTGGTCAAGGTAAATGTGCTGGTGTCCTTTAATGCACTGATTTAATCTGGTGCCCAACCACTAGGGTAAATAAAATGTGTTGATGTAGCAGGAACATGGAAGAGCCAGGGTTTCCTATTCGTAACGAAAAAATATAAGCACATAAGAAAAGATGGCAGCAGTAGGCCAGATGACACATGCAAAGCAAAACCTAGAAGCACTCACGAATTAGGACGTTTGCCTTATGTCTTGTGAATGGAAAGCGCCAGCCCACAGCAACACATGCCTTTTCTGCAGAAGGATGCTGCTGCTTGGGCTTCTTGCTGGACAAAGGCACGCCGACAATGCACCAGTTTCCTATTAAACTAGCAAGCACCTTACAAATACACGCCTAGAGCTCTAACGAGGCATCCAGCTTGCCACCATAGTCAACAGCCTTTACAGCTACCGTGCTGGTTGCACAATGAGACAATGAATTGAGACCCAGGATATTTTTGCCTAATTTGAGCAGATGTACGCCTGATTACAAGGACAGTTTTAGATCCGAGATGATTCTGGAAGAGTGTGAGGAGCCAGTAGGGGCCTGACCTGTGTCAGGAGACCCACGGCTACCAATCCACATGAGTCATTATGCAATCACCTGGGACATAGAGGCAGTGTGGCCATTCTCCTTTCTCACCAGCAGTGAGGTCAAGAGGCACCAGTGGAGATCCACGCTGCCATTAGTTACAGAATGATGTCCTCAGACTTCACTGTTACAAATTATACTGGGCTGGTGAGGACCTGCAGCCATCCTAAGGCGTCAAGAGATATAGAATAATGCATATCACTTACCACCAGAATTAGAGATGTCAGTGGAAAACCCTGGTATATCGCGAAACTCAAAGGGACAGCTTGTCTTTATTCACAGGACATGGACCACCCCGCAGTGTCCCTAATGCAATGGGAAATGCGGAACGAACCTGCTCATGTGTCCCTTCCACCACGCCGGGAAGTGTGGAGTGCGTCGCTGTCACCTTTTGCTGCCTAATAGATGAACAGTATGAGCTTAGTGTCCTCTGGAAACTTTGTTCAGGAGCACGCCAAACTATCCAGTACGTATTTACTTTATTCTTAATACCTTATATTTGTACTGGTACAGTACGTTACCTTCAAAGAACTCAGAAAATATTACCCTGTATTTCCAATCGACTCCACTGCACGTTCTCTCTCTCTCGCTCCCTCTCCCTCTCTCTCTCTCTCTCTCTCTCTCTCTCTCTCTCTCTCTCCCTCTCTCTCTCTCCCCCTCTCTCTCTCTCTCTCTCTCTCTCTCTCTCTCTCTGGTCGTCTAGTTCCCAACATCTCTCTTCCCCTGTCTTTCCCTCCCGTTCTCTTCTGTATCATTCTCATCTTCTCTTCACGTCCCTTCCGTCTGCTTCTCAAGTTCCTTCCAGTCTCATCCTCCACTTCCCTCTTGCCTCTCCCTTCACTTCCCTCTTGCCTCTCCCTTCACTTCCCTCTTGCCTCTCCCTTCACTTCCCTCTTGCCTCTCCCTTCACTTCCCTCTTGCCTCTCCCTTCACTTCCCTCTTGCCTCTCCCATCACTTCCTCTTGCCTCTCCCTTCACTTCCCTCTTGCCTCTCCCTTCACTTCCCTCTTGCCTCTCCCTTCACTTCCCTCTTGCCTCTCCCTTCACTTCCCTCTTGCCTCTCCCTTCACTTCCCTCTTGCCTCTCCCTTCACTTCCCTCTTGCCTCTCCCTTCACTTCCCTCTTGCCTCTCCCTTCACTTCCCTCTTGCCTCTCCCTTCACTTCCCTCTTGCCTCTCCCTTCACTTCCCTCTTGCCTCTCCCTTCACTTCCCTCTTGCCTCTCCCTTCACTTCCCTCTTGCCTCTCCCTTCACTTCCCTCTTGCCTCTCCCTTCACTTCCCTCTTGCCTCTCCCTTCACTTCCCTCTTGCCTCTCCCTTCACTTCCCTCTTGCCTCTCCCTTCACTTCCCTCTTGCCTCTCCCTTCACTTCCCTCTTGCCTCTCCCTTCACTTCCCTCTTGCCTCTCCCTTCACTTCCCTCTTGCCTCTCCCTTCACTTCCCTCTTGCCTCTCCCTTCACTTCCCTCTTGCCTCTCCCTTCACTTCCCTCTTGTCTCTCCCTTCGCTTCCCTCCTGTTTTTCCCCCCACTTCCCTCTAGTCTCTCCACTTCCTTCTTGTCACTCTCTCTCCACTTCCTTTTCCCCGCTCTCTAATTCTCTCCAGTCTCTCTCTCCATTTCCCTCTTATCTTGCCTCTTGCCTCTTTGGCTAACACCTTACTCTGTGATCATTTTTATTTATTCACGTTCCAAGATGATTATTTGTTATCATCAAAAAGGAGAGTTGTGGTAGTGAAGTGGTTGAGAACACTAACTATACGGTACACACTTTTCGTACAGTGCTTTGTTAATTCACTATTCGTTCAGTCTCTAGACTAGTTCTTTTACCTTAAGAAAGATCACTCCTAGTAACGAAGTTGATATTTTTCCATTAACTCTTCAGTACATTTACGTCTTTATTATTTAATTCTGTCTATTGCCAGATGATTTTTTTTTTTTTTAAGGAGAGGCTTTTCATAGCAAAGGGTTAGGGATGAGTTGCCATTAACCCTTTCAAGGTCGAATACCTTCTTTTGTGTTTGAATCACTTAAGCAGTAGACGATCAAATATACATTACTGAAGGATCAGTAGCACACCCCGTCAATCCACACAGCAAGAGGCCGTACCGTAGACAGTATTTTACTACCTCGCCCTGGACGGAATCCTGCGAGTAATTGTTTTTGGTCGAGTTTGTTTGTTAATTTGTTTGTTAGCATCATTACGGAAAAACGGCTGAATGAAATTACATGAAACTTTCAGGATATGTGGACACTGGTCTCAAAAGAAAGTGATTTTAATTTTTGGAGGTAATCGAGTGTCCCCGAAACATCAAAATCAAGGTCACCGATTTTCACAGGGCTATATCCTGAAACCGGTTGAAGATATAGTTACTATTACCAACATACAGGAACTCGCATGTGGGCTTTCATTTGGTCAGAAGCTCTTTGACCTTAAGTGATTTTGAAAGGTCAAACTCAAGGTCACGGATATTCAAGGGGCTATAACTCGATACTGTTTGAAGATAACAGATATTTACTGTTATAAAAGTATAGGAAGTGTCATACGGGCTTTCATTTGGCGCCATGACCTTTGACCTTGAGTGGTTGGGCGAGGTTTGTTGTGCCAGGCACCACTTGTTAATTCTGATACTATACCATTTTCACCCTAGCTTGGCCTAAAATTGCCATTTATCAGTGTTGCATACTGAGCTGTAACAATAGGTTAACACTTGAATATGTTTCTAGTCACGATGAAGTATTATGGAAAGGATTTCGATCAGTAGTATTGTCAATTTCTGCCACTGAGGTATGAGAAATAAGTTGCAATAGGACGAAAATCTAGGCCAAAATTAGTGTAAAACTCCAGTTGTGGATCATATTGAATAATGAAAGATCTCTCGCTGTAAAGCAGTTGACATATTCAGGCTTCAATGATTCACTGTCATCTCAAGGTATTCCGCTGTCGTTGGCAGGAATAATACTCTGAAAACAGGAAGATGAGAGGAGGAACTGACTGGAAAGGGAGACATTGATTTTACTCACATTTCTGGTGATGTGACACGAAGCTTGACACAGATAAATGAGGCTTGACACAGAGGAATGAGACTTGACACAGAGAAATGAGGCTCGACACAGAGGAATGAGGCTTGACACAGAGGAATGAGCCTTGACACATAGGAATGAGGCTTGACATAGAGGAATGAGGCTTGACACAGAGGAATGAGCCTTGACACAGAGGAATGAGCCTTGACACAGAGGAATGAGGCTTGGCACATAGGAATGAGGCTTGACACAGAGGAATAAGACTTGACACAGAGGAATGAGCCTTGACACAGAGGAATGAGGCTTGACACAGAGGTATGAGACTTGACACAGAGGAATGAGGCTTGGCACAAAGCAAGGAGGTTTGACACAATCGATGGAAGCTTGACGTAAAGGAAGGAGGGTTGACACAAAGGAAGGAGGCTTGAAACTGAGGAAAGAGGATTGATGCTGAGGAAGGAGGCTTGAAACTGAGGAAGGAGGCTTGAAGCTGAAGAAGAAGGCTTGAAGCTGAGGAAGTATACATGACGGCGAGACACAACACATGCGAGAGCCCTAACTGTCTGATGGTTGTGTCCTCCTTGTTTTATTAGCATTTACACCCAGATGAGTTCATGCCGCCGTGGGTGAGTATGGGAGCCAGTGGGTGTTAATACCGGTGTCATTCATCCCGTCATGGTCGAAACAACTCATGCACTCTACTGTAGTTAATGCTAGACGATATTATTCAGCTGAGCGTGAATCACTGGAACATAACACAGTTTACAAGAAAAATATGGTAATCATGATCGTTGTAGTTGTTAGTGGTTGCAACTCCAGGCTCATCTGAACGTGTTGCTGGAGAACTGCAGGCAGAAAGACTACATCTGCGCTTTACCATCCTCCTTTTGGCGGAGAAGGAAGTCGTTGAGGGACGGTTCGATAGCTAGGCCATGGAGTGACATAGCTATTTTGGTGTCACCACATGAAGGCGTCCCTCTCCAACACCAAACAGTATTTATAAGATCTGATATTTCTATGATTCGTTTTTTTTTTTTTTTTTTTTTTTTTTTTTAACTTATCAAGACTGAGTGCACGAGTGTGTAAATAAGCCCTTTATTTTTTTATGATCATTTACGGAACATCGGTAGTGGTTCAATGTGATCAATCTGCATCCAACATAAGAAAGAATAATCAGCATCTATATACAAAAGTCAGACATGTTTTAATATTTCATATAATTTAGCAAATCAACTTTAAAAACTGCATCTTGTCCAGACATTCACGCTCACAGCTTTGTCAATACTACGGCCACTGAAGTCATATTTTGGTCAGGTAAAAAGACTCCTAAACACCTCTTCCTTACCAGTTTATTTCAGCACATGACTCTTTAACCTCGGTATTTAGACAATGCAAATTGTAGTTCAATCTTGCCTTATCCAGATGATTGTATTCAGCTTAGGGGAGAGTCATCGAACAAGTGTGGGCATATATACAGTAGCTTCCATTAATTCCCTCAGTAATAAAGGTCTCATCTGAGTTTAAGCCGTCGTTAGGATGCAATAAAAATGAGCCATTCAGTTATGTCATTGAATTAAGAGGGTATTTTGTATTCTACTTGTTAACTAAGCGATATCAAAGCGTACACGTTTCGCATTAATAACACATCCTTTACACTGTGATTCATTCTCGGCTGGGGAAATGATTTGGTGTTAATGACACAGAATACCACATATATCCCGGCCGTGACAGGGTTAAAATAACAGTACTGGCACTTTCAGCCTCTTATCCTCACTGAAGATTAAACAAACTCGCCTGGACATAACTGGAATAGAATATACGAGTCACCCCCAGCATTAGAGGGTTAAGGAAGAAGTAAGCCTGCTAAGCCGAAGAGAATACGGTCCATCGCTCCATGTTAACTTTAGCGATTTATTTTGCCTAAGTTAACTCTCTCATCGCTGTGTTTTCACTCACATTTTATATACTCCACGAAATTTCAGGCGAGTACTTTTTTTCCGTTCATTTTGGAGTCAGTCAAAGGCATCTGTGATTAAAAACGGGCACCACTGACCTGTGATGATCAGGTCAGTACCAGTATCCAAATCCAGTTAAAGTTACAAGTTTATATTCACCTACAATGACTCGCAGGAATCTCAGTGTGGATAGCTTCTTTTTAACTATTTGCATCTTTTTAACATCGACATAGTCACATCAGTAAGGTACAGGATTGATGTCAACGCTTTCCCCTTGGAAAGACAAATAGGAAAGCCTTTGCTGTTACCAAACGATTATACTTTATTTAGGAAAGATGGTTAAAATCGAAGTGGTTAATGAAAAGTTTATCTAGCCCTCTAGTCCGCAAACTCCCCCCAAGCTGAAAAAGTCGCCTGGAGACAACAAAATTAAAGCATGCAAAATACACCGTCGTAGTGAAGAAGCTAACTCCGAGACAGACTGCATCGGTAACATTCACGAGGATACTGATCCATTGAATCCAGTAACTCTTTTTGTTTCATTCTTAACACCGACAGACGATATTATTCAGCCTGGGGACCACACTTTCAGCTTGAGAAGTTACATTCATAAACTCCTTCATTAGGAGAGATTTGTCCTGAGCTAAATAAATTTGTTTGGAGGTAGCAAGAACCTCCCAGTATAAACTGTCTTGGTAGTGGAGGTGCGAAGCCTTAATGGGCATCAGTTTTGGATATAGAAGAAGACATGTGCCCTCATGGGGGTACATGGAGCTTCAGCCGGGGATACACAGGCCAGTTTCGGAGTCTGGATATGTTGTGTCTGAATCCCCTTTTTAATTTCGCATTTTAACTCTACCCACTTCTCCAGAAAACACAACAGATATGTACACTAGCACAGTACAGAAATTAGTGTAACAAGAAAGTGTAACTCATTAAAAAAAGGCATAATGTTTGCAGTTCCATCTGCTGTGCCCAGTCACATGTAATGAGGGTGACAGGCAGCCTGGTGGACGTTATGCTGGTGTACCTTATAATAAAATGAGGTTGACAGGAAACCTAATGGAAAGTATGCTGCTGTACCGTATAGAGTAAGGAGGGAGACAGGCAGCCTGCTGAACCTTACGCTGGTGTACCGTACTGTCTTTTACATACACCTTGTGTGACAACAAAGACACTTTCAACTGCAGCAAAATGAGGTTGGTTACATGCGTGGTGGAAACTAAAAGCAATACAAAATTCACAACAACACACTTTTTCAATACCATCCTAGTAAACTTCGTTACTAAAGCCATTGTGAATATCAGACCATTTGAATCTTGACTTTACAGGTTTCTTATCATGTATGTGTCTGATGTTATTCAAGCGTTTTGGTAAATAACACTGGTTGTTACAATGCACAAAGGCTGTAGATTTTGAACCTGAGTTTAGTTTGGAATACACAAGGAACTGTGACCACATAACAGTACAGATTGCTAAGGTGGGTAACACCACGCCTGAATGGTTACAAAATACTAATAAAAGCTCTAACATGCAAAACAAACTGTTCTGGAAGAGGTGTTACGAAGTATCCTTTATCTATCTGTCTATCAATAGCCAGACGCATCAGTCCCATAAGGGATGGCCAGAAAAAAATCGCCTCCATGTTGCCCTGTCCCTAGCAGTTTCGTGCCTTCCCCGCAGCTCACAAACCACTCTCTCATATACTTATCCACTCCATCCCTCCATTTTATACTTGGTCGTCCCCTCCCTCTCCTTTCCCCCTCCACCTCACTCACATACACTCTCCTCGTTAGTCTCACGCTCTCCATCCTCTCCACATGCCTGAACCACCTCATTCTATTTCTCTTAACGCTTTCTATCACATTCACATCACAACAAAATATCCTACACCCGCAATAATATGGCCCAATTGAAGTCCTCGGAGCCAGAGAGGCGGGTCAACCAACATGCGATATCTATGTTCATGTTGTACGTCGGTGTAACATGTAATATTATAGAAAGTCCACGTCAGTGAAAATAATGTATTGTACATTCAGTTAATGAGATATATTTACAGATGATAAATACAAACTATTTTCTCAAATATTTTTATCCTCTTATGACGTATTCTTCATTTTAACTGTCATCTACTGAGAATATCAGGGGCGCACCCAGGAATATTTTTCGGGGGGAGGGGCATAAAAAGAAAATTGTGTCTAGAAAAAAAAATCTAATGCAAGTCACTTTTATTTACTTCGTTTCTTACAAGGAAAGAAATTTCGGGGGGCCATGGCCCCCTTGTTCCCCCTCCCTGGGTGCGCCCCTGGAGAATATCATTTAGCTTTGAAGAGGCTATTCCAACTGGCAAGACCATATATACCTACATTAATCCCGTCAAGATTAAAGATCCCCCCAAAACACGGTGGTAGCCTGATTTTATAAGAGACGGCATTGCACTGAAAAAGGCTTAAATGTAACAGGCAAAATGAACTGCTGAGGAAGACATGCGTTGAAAGGTTGCAGATCACCAACTACTCGTACACGTCCGTATCTACAGTACGAATATATCAAAAAACGGGTCAGGAATTTGTTGATAAATATTAAATGGGTTACTCAGGAATTAGAGAGAGAGAGAGAGAATCAATATATCTATATACCTAGGCTGCTTCCCCCAAAGTAAGAGAGGTAGCCGAGACAGGACGACACACTCCCAATTTACTCATCCAAACACACACATTTATTCGCATCTTAGCTCCAAGGGGTGATAGAGAGATACTAACAAGAAATATGATCGACCACTCATTCTCCATCATATAACACACAGAAACGTTATCTCAGCCTTCCTTTCCCATGTGTCAAATCATCATCATTTTCATCATCATCATCATCATCAGCGTCTCTCGGTCCACTACAAATTTTTCTCAACTTTTGAAACTGGGGTCCATTAGTTCTTAACCTGTTCTATCCCAGTCCAGTCTCTCTCTCTCTCTCTTTCTCTCTCTCTCTCTATCTATCTATCCATCTATCTATCTCCCCGAATGTCCCTCGAACATCAGTAATATTTTCGTCCGTCCATTCCAACTTCCCTCCCTAATCATTCTTCCCTTGTCTTATCGCTCCACTGCCACCCTTCCCTCCTCTCCCATCCCTCTCACTCCCTCCCTCTATCCCCCACTTTCCCTCCCTCTCATTCCCTCCCTCTCCCCTTCACTCTCCCTCCCTCCCTCCAACCCCCCACGGGCAGGAAGGGAGTATAAAACAAACAGTCGGATCTGGAGGAAATGGAGCCAAACTCGGCCATTGCAATCCCGGGGTGTCCAAGGCGCTGGCTGGGGCGACGTGAGGGAGACGGGAATTATTTGTCGCCTTTGTTTTTACGTCGAAAAGAAGAAAACAAAACCCGAAAGTTTGCCAAAGTTATCCCTTCCAATGATGGCGTCTTGTGTTATTCTTGCTGTTTGTGGGGGAGGCGTGACCCAGCCTGACCAGAGAGAGAGAGAGAGAGAGAGAGAGAGAGAAAGAGAGTTATATTTTTTTCCCTGCAAGAGTAATCTAGACGTTATTCGTTTATTAAAGATGTAATTTCTAATGATGACGTCGTTTGTTTATTTCCATTGCCATTATTAAAGGTGGCGTGATAAGTGAGGCGTGTTGGTTTAACCAGAGTGAAGGGAAGTATTTTTCCTACATATATATTTTATGCAAAGAAATGAAATGAAAAGCTGAAAGTATGAAGAAGTTCCCCTTCCAGTTCAACGTAACCCTCTCATTTTGAAGGCATTTTTTTTTTTCTTATTTATTTTCTTCTCTGACAAACGATAAAAGAGTTGTTCTTTTCTTTATTGTCTTAATCCCGAAATACGAATGCGGAAGTTAATATTTTAAAATAAGTTTGGCCTCTGCGACTTAACTCTCTCAGCTCGATGATATCTATATTTTTATTTCTTTTTATTACTGGGGGAGTTTTGACAAAAGCACGAGGGATGGAAAGGATTTACCCACTTGGTTTTTCAATCAGAAAAGGTGAGTCTAAAATTATAGAGGCTTAAGACAGTGTGACTATTTTCTTTTCCTTTGTCCAAAAAGATGGGCCCAGAAGATGGCAGTCTGTATAGGTTGTTCCGTTTATTGATGAAGTTTTTATTTTTATTTTTTTGCCCTTCTTGTTTTTCCTCTTCTTCTTCTTTTTCTTTTTTGCTGAGGGCATGTGAGAAAGGCTATTTGTTTTTTTTTTCTTTTCTTTAAGCACCAAAAAGAAGAAACTAAAAGATGAAAGTGTACAAAATGTTGAGTCTTCCGCTGGCTGGATCCCCTCACTGGGATGACAAGTGTTTAGTTCTTCTTTTTTTTTTTTTTTTTTTCACTGCATGTCAGGTGTAAGAGAAACCAATCAAAGGAAAAAGCAATGATTTTTCCCTTCCCCCCCCCCTTTTTTTTGTATACTAGAGAACAGATCAAAAACTTAAAAACTACAAAAGATCTCCCTCCAATATGATTTAACGTCCTCACTACGAATATATATATATATATATATATATATATATATATATATATATATATATATATATATATATATATTAGTACTACTAGGGACATTTAAGAAAATCTGAACAAGGTAGGGAAGAATGACATATTCAATTTATCGTTCTTTTCCCGTACGAAACGTCCAGAAGTCAAAAGTCCATAAAAGGATTTATTTCTAATAAATCATAGCTCCTTTACTACGACAACGTTTTTGTTTTTTTACCTGGTTGTGAGAACTCCAACGATTGTCGTTACTTTCTGCTTGAAGATAGGTTTGAACTTAAATCATCACTAACCCTGTACGCGCCAACCAACAACGCCATTTCCACATCCACCCACCCCACCATATTTAGTCCCTTTTCCCCACACATAGAACTTTTACGCGATATCTGTTCCTTCCGCCAACACAGACCCTCATACAACGTCCATCTTCACAGGGTGGACTCATCCTGCCCTGTCCCACCACCATCTCCATCCCTCTCCACCTAGCGCAGTCTTCTAAACCAATTCTTCCATAGCTTAAGAGAAATATGTTCATGTCACCCGTGCCACCTCTTGTACATTACTCATCTTTACTGGGTGTAATCCTCCTCCTTGCCTCAATATCTACCCCTTTCCCACACCCCATCCCACACACCCAATCTACTCCTATCCACTCCCCTCATGCAGTTATTGCTCCGTCACTGACCCGCATTTACCAGCCCGCAACACCCATCTTCACACCAAGTATTTTCTCCAGCAAGCTCAACCACCATTTACCATCCCAGCCCATCCTGTCAACTCAGCAAGCCAACCCACTCATATTTGCTGTAATGAAGTAAATGAAAAAGCAATGACTCCCTCAACTACCAACCAGCATACAAAGCCCATTCACATCGTGCCTCACCACACAGCATCATCCCAGCTCAACACACATTACTTCTCCCACTCCATCTATTTCTGAAAACCTGAAACGATCTATCACAAAGAAAAAAAAAAAACGTTGCACTTATATGGCTGATATTTTCGCACACGCCTCCATACGCACGTACCGCATCAATGTTAGCCTACCTGCTGGGCCTATGAGAACCTAAAATAGCCTGAAAGACCTAATTTACTATATCTAGACAAGTGTTACACTGGCAAATATAATTCATTGCACATCCACTCATAGACATAATATGAATTATTTTTCTTCTAAATTTACCTAATGGACCACATGGACCTGGAATGACCTAGAATTACCGAAAACGATGAGAGATGACCTGAACTGATGTGAGAAGATTACTGTTACTTTACCTGCCTAAAACTGATATCTCTTCATCCTGAATACTAAGTTGGAACAGCAGACTAACACTAAAAATTGATGCTAGTTACGACGAAGTGATATAGAGCCATAGCATTTTTTCTGCCACTGACCTCCGTGAAATAAGCCGCTAAAGAATGAATATCTGGGCCAGGTTAGAATAAAAACAGTATAGTTCTGATGTGATTAAACTGGACCCAACTGATTGTGAACGTCTTGATTGAACGTAAATGACCTGAACGAACCCAAACACCCAGAACTCTCCTGCCTCAGCCTGAACAGATGTGGAGGATCTGAGTGTACCTTAATGACCTGAGTGTACCTTAATGACCTGAGTGTACCTTAATGACCTGAGTATACCTTAATGACCTGAGTGTACCTTAATGACCTGAGTGTACCTTAATGACCTGAGTGCACCTTAATGACTTGAGTATACCTTAATGACTTGAGTGCACCTTAATGACCTGAGTGTACCGTAATGACCTGAGTGTACCTTAATGACCTGAGTGTACCGTAATGACCTGAGTGTACCGTAATGACCTGAGTGTATCTTAATGACCTGTGTGTACCTTAATGACCTGTGTGTACCTTAATGACCTGAGTGTACCTTAATTACCTGAGTGCACCTTAATGACCTGAGTGTACCTTAATGACCTGAGTGTATCTTAATGACCTGAGTACACCTTAATGACCTGAGTGTACCTTAATGACCTGAGTGCACCTTAATGACCTGAATACACCTTAATGACCCGAGTGCATCTGAATAGCTCTACGCTGGCCTAATAATTATATGGCAATGCGATAATGAATGATAAAGCTCTATTTGCATTTGGAGAGAGAGAGAGAGTGTGTGTGTGTGTGTGTGTGTGTGTGTGTGTGTGTGTGTGTGTGTGTGTGTGTGTGTGTTTGTGTTTACATGAATGGATATTAAAAGTAGGATGGGATTACATGTTTTACTGCCTCGACCTTGTTTAAATGGTTTTGTTCACACTGCCATCCCTACATCTTTATACAGTTTATTATTTTTTTTATACGTCTGTAAATTGGAGGAACCTCTAATCGCGCAATTTTGAGGAAATATTGAGTTTAAAGATATAAATTATGTCTTTCTGAAATTATATTGAGAAGTATAAATGACGATGGGAAATGAACCTCCTGAAGATACGCCAATATAATCGTCCAAAATGCTTCATGTGTTCTCAATACTGTAATCAATGATTCATTCATTATCCAATCCTACGTTGCCCCATGAGAAGCGTGGGAGCCCGGGGCTAGGCAAGTTGGTCCTGACATTTAAGATGAGAATGACCAGCCTCACTCATCACTGAGTGGCATTACATGAGCAATATACCCCAACCAACCCTTGGATATGAACCTTCCTAGGCTCAATCCGATTGGAGCGCCATAATTACCCACTAAACCACTGATTTTTTTTTTTTATGTCATTTGTTTTAGCACACTTCATGAACTGCATATCATTAAATATATACGACTTGTCTCTTAAAGGATGAAAACAGGTTCAAAAATATTTATTTTATTAAGATTATGTGTGACCGAATTCGTCTGGTGATGTTGCCATACGCAAAGCGTGCGAATTAGAGCTGTGCTGCTAGTTATGTTCCATGCTAATTAGACTTTTGCTGAGTGCAACCAACAAAACGAAAACTACTTCAACCAAAGCACTGGAAAGTGATGAATTTGTCTAACATCTGTGTTTAACGCCGTTTCATCAAAAGCTACTCTGCTCGAGCAATTTCTGTTCGCTCGAACACGTTCCACAACTTAATGTCAACATACATTGCCTAGTTTGTTAGTCACTCTGTCGAAGGTCTTTGAGAGGCATAACACGTCCGCAAAGACCCACCAAAATCTTAAATGAAGGCGAACAAAAGCTGGCAGGCAATGTGGGAAGACTGTCAGTGGAACGTCCTTGACAGAACCCGTACCGGCTGTCAGAAAAACAGTTATGAGAAGGAAATTGTGTAAATGAACTCTGGAAACAATAGAGATGATTAGAGCACTGAAATACTGCATGATTTCGGCGAGGCAGGACTACCTTATAACCCCTCCTACTCCTACTGCATTGATGAAAAGCGAGGGGGACGAAACAAACAGCAAGCACTCCTCCACACGTCACTAATTTGACGGTATTGTTGTCAGAGTAGGACCCTAACAGCCTGCCTGGATAAATTCATACCAGTTCTACTATAATACTGTCAATTGTTATACTTATACAAATTTGTTGGCCATACTTTTGTTAATAGGAAGCTCACTTGCATATCCTCTTTACCAGTTTATTTCTACATACGGTACGTGATATTATCATCCTGATCCTTCAAATTATTTCAGTACTGAAATGATAAACATTACTCAAGAACACACAAATAATATCTTCTATGAAATTTGTACCCACCAACCCCCCGCGGGCAGGAAGGGAGTATAAAACAAACAGTCGGATCTGGAAGAAATGGAGCCAAACTCGGCCATTACTATCCCGGGGTGTCCAAGGCGCTGGCTGGGGCGACGTGAGGGAGACGGGAATTATTTGTCACCTTTATTTTTTCGTCGAAAAGAAGAAAACAAAACCCGAAAGTTTGCCAAAGTTATCCCTTCCAATGATGGCGTCTTGTGTTATTCTTGCTGTTTGTGGGGGAGGCGTGACCCAGCCTGACCAGAGAGAGAGAGAGAGAGAGAGAGAGAGAGTGCTATAATTTTTTGCCCTGCAAGAGTAATCTAGACGTTATTCGTTTATTGAAGATGTAATTTCTAAAGATGACGTATTTTGTTTATTTCCATTGTCATTATTAAAGGCGGCGTGATTAAGTGAGGGAAGTATTTTTCCTACATATTTATTTTATGCAAAGAAATGAAATGAAAAGCTGAAAGTATGAAGAAGTTCCCCTTCCAGTTCAACGTAACCCTCTCATTTTGAAGGCATTTTTTTTTTTCTTATTTATTTTCTTCTCTGATAGAGGATAAAAGAGTTGTTTTTTCTTTATTGTCCTAATCCTGAAATACGAATGCGGAAGTTAATATTTTGAAATAAGTTTGGCCTTCCCTGTGACTTAACTCTCTCAGCTCTATGACATCTATATATATATTTTTTTTTTAATTACTGGGGGAGTTTTGACAAAAGCACGAGGGATGGAAAGGATTTACCCACTTGGTTCTTCAATCAGAAAAGGTGAATCGAAAATTATAGAGGCGTAAGACAGCCTGACTATTTTCTTTTCCTTAGTCCTAAAAGATGGGCCAAGAAGATGACAGTCTGGACATGTTCCGTCTTTTGACGAAGTTTTTTTTTTTTTTTCGTTTGTCTTTCTTTTCTTCTTCCTCCTCCTCCTCTTCTTCTTTCTTTTATTTTGTTTCTGCTGGGTGCGTGCGAGAAAGAATTGCTTTTTCTATTGTTTTTTTCTTGAAGCAACAGGAAGAAGAAACTAAAAGATGAGTGTTCAAAATGTTGTCCCTTCCGCTGACTGCATCGCCTCATTGGATGACATATTTTTAGCTCTTGTTTTTCTCACTGCAGGGCAGGTGTGAGGCAAATCAGCCAAAGGAAAAAGCAATGATTTTCCCCTTCGCCTTTTATATATATACTGTATATATATATATATATATATATATATATATATATATATATATATATATATATATGTATACCAGAGAACCGTTCAAAAACTTAAAATTACCAGATCTCCCTCCTGCATGATATATATATATATATATATATATATATATATATATATATCCAATCCTACGTTGCCCCATGAGGAGCGTGGGAGCCCGAGGCTAGGCAACTTGGTCCTGGCATTTAAGATGAGAGTATATATATATATATATATATATATATATATATATATATATATATATATATATATATATATATATTTTGGTAGTACTGGGGACACCTGAAAAAAAATGAACAAAGCAGGGAGGAATGATTTAATCAACTAATCGTTTTTGTCCGGAGAAAAAAAGTCCAGAAGTTAAAAGTCAATAAAAGGGTTTATTTCCAATGAAAAATAACCTCTTTACTACGATAACGTATTTGAATTTTTAACTGGCTCGTGAGAAGCTAATTCCTCTTTGCAACTGTTCTCGTTATTTTCTGCTTGGAGATACGGTTGAACTTTATCATCACTACCCCTACAACGCCATTTCCACATCCACCCACCCCACTATTTTTATTTCCTTTTCCCCGCACATAGAACTTTTACGCGATATCTGTCCCCTCCGCCAACACCGACCCTCATACAACGTCCATCTTCACAGGGTGGGCTCATCCTGCCCTGTCCCACCACCATCTCCATCCCTCTCCACCTAGAACATTCTTCTTCCTAACTAATTCCTTGATCTCTTAAGACAACTCTGATCCTGTCTCCCGTGCCACCCCTTGAACACTAAACATATTTACAGGGTATAATGTTTTTCCTTGCCCCACCACCTACCACTTTCCCACACACCATCCCACGCACCAAATATACTCCTTTCCACTCCCCTCATGCAGTTATTAACTCCATCACTGACCCGCATTTACCAGCCTGTAACACCCATCTTCACAGCATGTATTTCCTCCAGCAAGCCCAACTACCATTTACCATCCCAGTCCATTGTGTCAACTCAGCCACCCAACTCACTCATATTTACTTTACGGTAATGTAATAAACGAAAAAACAATGACTCCCTCAACTA
Source organism: Coenobita brevimanus (assembly GCF_032717465.1). Lineage (NCBI taxonomy): Eukaryota > Metazoa > Arthropoda > Malacostraca > Decapoda > Coenobitidae > Coenobita > Coenobita brevimanus. The sequence continues at coordinate 37,036,074 of NC_136986.1, forward strand.
CCAGCTGACCTACAAAGCCTATTCACATCGTGCCTCACTACACAGCGTCATCCCAGCTCATCCACAGTTGACTCCACCCAGTCCACCTAATTCTGAAAAACCTGAAACGACCTAACACACACACACACACACACACACACACACACACACACACACACACACACACACACACACACACACACACACACATACAATCGTTGCACCTATATGGCTGATTTTAGGGCACACACCTCCATCCGCACGTACCGTATTAATGTTAGCCTACCTGCTGGGCCTAAGAAGACCTAACATAGCCTGAAAGACCTAAACTATTATATCTAGACAACCATTGCTCTGACAAAAATAATATATGGCACATCCACTCATAGACATAACATGATTAGATATATATTTTTTCTAAATTGACTTAATGGACCACATGGACCTGAAATGGCCTAGAATTTCCGAAAAGGATGATCGATGACCTGAATGGATGTGAGTATATTACTGTTACTTTACCTGCCTAAAACTGATATCTCTGCATCCTGAATGCAAAGTAGTAACAGCAGACTAACCCTAAAAGTTGATGCTAGTCACGAAGAAGTGATATAGAGCCGTGGCATTTTATCTTCCACTGACCTACATGATATAAGCCGCTAAAGAATGAATATCTGGGCCAGGTTAGAATAAAAACAGTATACTTCTGATCTGATTAAACTGGACCCAACTGAATGTGAACGTCTTGAATGAACGTAAATGACCTGAACGAACCCAAACACCCAGAGCTCTCCTGCCTCAGCCTGAACGGATGTGGAGGACCTGAGTGTACCTTAATGACCTGAGTGTACCTTAATGACCTGAGTGTACCTTAATGACCTGAGTGCACCTTAATGACCTGAGTGCACCTTAATGACCTGAGTGCACCTTAATGACCTGAGTGTACCTTAATGACCTGAGTGCGCTTTAATGACCTGAGTGCACCTTAATGACCTGAGTGCACCTTAATGACCTGAGTGCACCTTAATGACCTGAGTGTACCATAATGACCTGAGTGTACCATAATGACCTGAGTGTACCTTAATGACCTGAGTGTACCATAATGACCTGAGTGTACCATAATGACCTGAGTGTACCTTAATGACCTGAGTGTACCATAATGACCTGAGTGTACCTTAATGACCTGAGTGCACCTTAATGACCTGAGTGAACTTTAATGACCTGAGTCCATCTGAATTACTCTAAACTGACCTATAATTATATCGTAATGTTAAAATGAATGCTGAAGCCCTGTTTGCCTCTGAGGTGTGTGTGTGTGTGTGTGTGTGTGTGTGTGTGTGTGTGTGTGTTTACTTGACTAGATTTTAAATGTAAGATAGGACTACATGTTGTTTTACTGTCTCTGTCATGTTTAGGTGGTTTTGGTCACACTGCCATTCCTACATCTTCATACATTTTGTTAAATGTTTTTTATACTTTCGTAAACTGGGGAAACCTTTAATCGTGCAGCTGAGTTAAAAGATTTAAGTGATACCATTTTGAAGTCATAACGGGAAGTAAAAATGACCATGTGAAATGAACTTTTCCAACATTCGCCAAAGTCTTCGTCAACAACGCATCAAGTGTTCTTAACATTGTATTATCGCTGAGTTTATTTTAAAAAATGCCATTTGTTCTTGTATAGTTCATTCTACTGTGTATCAATAAAAAGATACGACTTGTCTCTTAAAAGGTGAAAACAGGTTCAGAAATAATCATTTTATGAAAGATTATGTGTGACCGAATTCGTCTGGTGATGTTAAGTCGTTGCCACACGCAAGGCGTGCGAATTAGAGCTGTGCTGCAAGTTTTAAGTCACATTGTAATTAGATTTTAGCTGAGTGCAACAAACAAAGCGAAAACTACTTCATCCAAAGCACTGGAAAGTGGTGAACTTGTGTAACATCTGTGTTTCACGTCGTTTCATCTAAAGCCTCTCTGCTCGAACACGTTCTGTTCGCTCGAATACGTACCACAATTATGTGAACATCTATTGTCCAGTTTGTTAGTCACTCTGTCGAAGGTCTTTGAGAGGCATAGCACATCTGCAAAGATCTCACCAAAATCGTAAATGTTGGAAGACTGTTGGTGGAACGTCCTTGACAGAACCTGTACCGATTGTCAGAAAGACAGTTATGAGAAGGAAATTGTGTAAATGAACACTGGTAACAATAGTGGTGATTAGAGCATTGAAATACTGCATGATTTTGACGAGGCAGGGCTACCTTATAACCATCCCCTACTGCATTGATGAAAAGCGAGGGAGACAGAACAAACAGCAAACATTCCTCCACACTTCACTAATTTGGCGGTATTGTGTTCAGATTAGGACCCTAGCACCCCGCCTGTATAAAATTCGTACCTACGGTACTATGCTGTTGTCGACAGTAATACTTATGCAACTCATATAACTTTGTTGGCCATACTCTTGTTAACATAGGAATCTCACCTGCACATCTTTACTAGTTCATTTCTACATACGGTACGATGATATTGTCGTCTTCATCCTGCTAATTATTTCAGTAGTGAAAAAATACAAATAACTCAAAAACACATTAAAAACGTGACAACATATTTCTGGAAATGTACCAGGATATCCTCGTGTGTGAAACTTATGCAAATCGTGTCAGCAATGAAAATATATGAACTGCATAAGAAAGAGAACGAGCTAAACACTAACATATAAGACCTAATTTCTACGTAAGGTATGAAACGACATGAAATATTAAGTGCGGAAAAAAATAAGGATGGTAATGGTGATGATGGTACTGAGGCAAATTATGTCGGTACTGGAAAAATAACTTGAGAAAATACTAAAGTGCAAGATACCTATATAAGAAAATGTTGTTTCCTGAGAAATTCTTTATGGATATGATTGTTCTATTAGAATATTCCACCTTGATGAAGAATGAAGACACAAAGTATCTATATGCAAGAAAATGCCGAGGAGGAGTTGTTAAGGAAGCCCATGAGGAAGACACTATCCATCTATTGCCAGAAGCCTCAATCCCGTAAGGGGTGGCCACAAACAAATCACCTCCACGTCGCCTTGTCCAATGCCACTTCATTGCCTTGCACCCAGCTCACACACCCCTCTCTCATATACCTCTCCACTCCATCTCTCCATCTCATCCTCGGCCTTCCCCTCTCTCTCCCCTCAATATAACAATAGTCTCCTAAGCTCGCCAGCATATGGATCATTGGGTCGGATTCTATGTGGTTTTGGAGATTTAATGACAACTCTTGATTAGAGGTATAATTTACACTTTACACTTCAATACCATTTGTATGTTTCTGATGCAAACTATGTCGATATCAAAACGATGTAAATACAACCCAATGTCAAGGTATAATATGCAGGTTAAATTTCTAAGGAAGAGGTGCTACTAAGCCTCCTATACCACCGACTGGCTCCAGAGTGTGACAGAGAACTAGCTGGCTGGGCAAGGTTAAGGGCGAAGTGGGATGGAATGAGGTGCTTTGGTAATCGCTGGGACAAACACCTCAACAGACATTGTATCCACTGACCTGTTGATTGTCGCCACTTCTCATCACGGCTTCGTCATAACATTGCTTTGATCTCCCCATCCGGCTCTCTGTTTATCCCTTCATCTTAGTCTCCGGGTTACCTATCTCTTACCGGGAATACACACATAATATCTTTTCATGAAATACGTAACTACCCCTCCCCTCGTCCATGGACTACTGAAGATGATGTTGTGATCCCAGGTACAGTCACTCATAAAAGAAACGACCCCCCCGGCCAAGACACCTTTCAACCAATATGATATCGGTCCTGGTAACACTGTAAATGACGTCAGGTGTGGCGGTGTGAAGCTGCGTTTGAGGGAAGTTCATTCAAAGTTCATTCTAAATGTGTCGAGCCCATTCATTTAACCCTTGAGGCCGGGGGTTTCATTTGCATCTTATTCCTGCCCCCGGCTGACGATTTTATTCAGCTAATGATAAACTTTTTCAAATGTGATGGGTTACATACATATGCCTTGATAACAAGTCAGATATAATGTATGTTTGACTCGAAATGTGGATTGAAGCAGTGTTTCGTGTAGATTAACTCCGCCCTCCTCTCAAACACCCCTCCTCATCCCTCCATATGGCTGACGTCATATACACTGTTACCAACACTGAATACCCCGAGGTATATTGCCTCTAACGCAGGGGGGGTCTTTTCTTTTATGAGTGACTTTACATCTAAAATATGCACCAGGTGGATTACAGACTTACGTTACCCTTCTCGTGAATTCTAAACAGAACATCAGCGGGAAAGGAACAATGCATCCCCTCCCGCATACCCGGCGATTCACAAGGCAGATAAAAATGCATATTAGAGGTATGACGACTTTAAGACGCTAACATGATCACTTACGATTCGTCACAAACAAAAGAATAATGACACTGAGAATAATAAAGGTCTCTATAAGTACATTGATGAAAAAGCATAACAACTGTGCGTGTGTGTGTGTGTGTGTGTGTGTGTGTGTGTGTGTGCAGCAGTCCTGGGTTACATCAGTATTAATGCACCTGGAACATCCCCACAAGCGTTAAGAGTGTCGTCAATCGCCACATAATCCACTCTTTACGGTGATGGTGGCCGTTCTGAGCTCTCCTCCCTCCTATCACCTCCTGACATGTCCACACCAGTACCCTCATCTCTAAAACGAGACTTCACTTGGTTTCTTGGCTTCTTGTTTTAGTAGTGTGGTGTGTGTGTGTGTGTGTGTGTGTGTGTGTGTGTGTGTGTGTGTGTGTGTGTGTGTGTGTGTGATTAATAATGGTTTAAGGCTCCAGACTGGCCGATGGTTAGGTATGGTGAACGTATTGATTCCATTGCTCGAGAGTTGGGTAGATTTTTTTTTTAGCAGTGATCTCTCTCTCTCTCTCTCTCTCTCTCTCTCTCTACGTTTCTGAAGTGTTGCTGATTTATATAGAAGCCAAAACCTGCACAACAAAGCTGAGGAAATATTAGCCCCATTGGCCAGACATTAAGTAACCACTGCCGATGTGAAACACTGCCGGTATGATTGCTGGAGGTACGTCGCCTTTCACTAACACTCTGGGTCCTATGATTCGCTGTCTGCTGACTAAAATCGTCTGACGGTGGCTGCAACACAACACTTGAATCATCATTCTTTGAGTCTACTCCTTTTCCATGAGCTTTTTACTTTCTCTGTAATACAGTATACCTATTGTTCTTGAGTCTTTTTACTTGAGTTATCATTATTAGATTGTAACTGTAATCTTCAGTTTTGTCAGAAAATCGAACAACTCTCTAAGTATCAAAAGCATAACGCAAAATCCAGTTTCTCCATATTCTTCATTTTTTCAACTTCTTTTTGTGGCCTGACGCTAAAAGGTCATAACCGAACACCTCTTTCTATCCACAAACGGTTTTATTATCCACTGGAGATGATCAATGAAAGGTAATGGCCGAAAAAGGCCGTGGGTCAGGAATATATCAACATTTACAGGTTTGATGCTGTTTCGACCAAACTAGGTAGGCGGGTTGAGGGTCAGCAAAGGGTGGAGTGATACGAGTTGCAGACTAATCGGTCAAAGGAAAAGGTCACAGGGTATGGTCAAAGTAGCAGTCCTCTAACTCAAATATTTTATATTCAAACTGTATCAGAATTCATGGAGGGATTTAAGGCCAACCAAAAAATTAATTGGCTTTATTTTGAGAACTATATATCAAAGGCCGGAATCACAGGGAAATGTCAGCCTAATATTTCTAATATTTAAGCTGAACCAAACTCAGTGGAACAGTTGTTGGTCATGCAAGGATGAAATATTTCAAATTTGAGAACAATTTGTCAAAGGTCAAATGCACAGGGCAGGGTTAAACACTCAGTCGTGGACGTACTATAACGCGTGGGGTTTGCACTTTCCGAATGCTCGTTTATGTTGTCATCTCCGACTGTTTTATTCAGCTCGAGGGTCTGTTTTTCTTTTTTTTTTTTTCTTTCTTTAACTGGAATGGAGTAGCCATACCCTTCTATAACCTCTTCACTAACGGTCTTCTGAGTTTAATAACTTACAAAAACTTTCATAACTTTCTAAAGGTTTTTCACTGAATGTGAAACAAGTATATATATATATATATATATATATATATATATATATATATATATATATATATATATATATATATATATAAAGATGTAGGGTTGCCAGTTCGCCATAAACCACTGGAACAAACACCAAGACATTAAAAACTACATAATAGCCCGCGTCACTACGTTTTATTTATTTACCTATTTATTTCTGCCAAGTAAGTACTATTAAGGTGTAACACTTAGTATCAATGCATAAGCGCACCAAAATAGAAGTCTGTCATGATTGTGCAGTTCATAATGCAGGGAGATTTCTGACTGAGAGTCAAATCGAAGACAACGACACTTAATCAAAAAATAAACCTTACTTTACATACAATATCTCTATACAGCATATCACAGATAAGGTTCTCTTATATAATCAACAGGTGCACAGTGGGACACTTTAAACATTATTACAATCACATATAAACCTATCGAAACAAGATCAGTCAGACAGTTCAGCTACTAGAATACTGAATGGGAACAATTACATAACTAGGCTACTGTGTACAAGTTAAATACAAATCTTAACTTATGACTCGATTTCTTGGAGTACTTCTTACACTAACTCAATAACTACAAAGGGGACTTAGAGGAGGCAGAAATCGAGAGAGAAGCGCTCTTCTACCTCTAGCCACTTTTCATATATCCCTGGAGCCACTCCTCTTTTCCTTCACTGACCTATTTGAACAGCGATATTAAATCTGTTTCCAATAATCTCCTCAAGAGGGTGGTCACACCAGGTTATTCAGCTGGGGTTGGCTGGTGCATTCTATGACGGCGGTCCTCACTTGGTTCGATTCCGTCTGCTTTGACTCCTTGTAATTCAGCACAGGTTGATCCTTATCACTGCTGCTATGCAGTGCTCCAGACTGGGCTGCAGCTGAGTCAATATTGATGATAATTTGAGCCGGGGTCAACCGAGATCGAATAACATCATACTGTCACTTCAGACGGTCAAACCTCATATTGGCCGGACAACTGTCAGTAACAATAAAATATGCCATGAGGTATGGATGGGGTCTTATAACCTTTTGCTTTCTCGACCTTGTGTCAATGTTTTTTTTTAATAAATCGATGTCAGTACATCTCAATACAGTTTATAAAATGCGTTCTTATGTTTTTAATCGTCTAGGGCGAGCTAGAATACATTGGTAGAGGTGTTCCACCCATGAGAGAGTTAGGGTAATCACGAAGTATACATTATTACAGTAGTCAACCCTTCAATACGATAACGTCTTAAGTATTATATTCTTGCCAAAATGTAATGAATTTACTTAGATTTGGAGACATTTTGAAGTGGTAAGGTCAAATACAAATTTTAATAACCCATTCACTAGAAGGGGTGTTGCTTAAACTGACTAAAATCATCGGAATATAACGATCGTACTGAAATTCTTTAATTGTAATAAACTGTTAACCCTTTCGCGTCGATTACTCGTTTATATTTCAATCTGCCAACTTCAGACAATTTTATCTGCGTCTGTGAAAACATCTCAAAGTGGAAACGGATAAGAAAGACGTCCATTGAAGTCCTCCACTATGAAAGCCCCCCCCCCCCGCAAGCTACACAAAGTCATCAGATGACACCAAAAAAAAAAGAAGTATTATGGTATTCTATCATAATCCTCTGATCGCCAGTTTGGGTTACATCAAGAACGCTCCACTTGTGATCTTCCACTCCTCTCTGACTTTTTGTCATTCTTTCTTAGACATTTCGAGTAAACCATTGCACTGCGCTAGAACTCTCAAAAGCTTTGGACAGAGTCTGGCACAAACCCTTGATTTATAAGTTGCCCATCTACGGCTTCTTTTCCTCCTTCATTACCCTAGCTCAAGTTTCTTTTTTAACCGTTCCATAACAGCAACTACAGATAGACACTGCTTGTTTCCCCTAACACTATGGATATTATGTGCGTCAGGGTTTTCCCTTTCATCTACTCTCTTCATTCTATTCATCGCTGGCTTTTTGAGTTTCCTGTTCACTCATACGGTGATGGTCACTCATCACTCTTCTACCCGTTTCTTATTCTTTCATGGGACAGAAGGAACCTTGCTATTTTTAATGCTCCTCAGACCCTATTCCTTCATACCTTAACTCGATACAACCTACCTCATGATTATCTCCTTATTTTAAGCAACACAGCAAACTCATTTGTCTTATTATTTCTGAACTCTCTGGAGAAAGATTACCTTTTTTTTTCTATCTACCAAAAACAGCTTCACAGTGGTTAAATGTGATGAACGACTCTGGGCATTCTTTAAAAATGCTGACTCGCTGATTCTGAACAGGAATCTTATTAACTCAAATAAGAAGTACTGTTCTCACTCGTGTGTGTGTGGTGGTAGTGGGGGTGGGGAAGGTCACCACATACTGTACAACACTGCTAAACAGGTTGGAGGCCTGTAATCAGTTTTCCCCCTATCAGTTTTCCTCTAATCTTTGACTCCTGTCAGTCTTTCTCCACTTCAGTATTGTATCTTTCTTTTCTATTGCTACTATTTTGGTCACTGTTCTTCTGGAGTATCTACTTGCATTCCTCCTCCAAGACGGTGGGCACGCAGCACCTGTCGAGTTACACATTCTCACCCCTTTTCTGTCCAACTCTCTAATGCAAGAGTCTTCTAAAATTTTCAGAATTTCGTGGGTATGCACCTGGTCAACTCTTGAGCTATCTTCTTCCGTCTATCTCCTTAATTTCCTGTTACCTCCGGTGTACAGTGTGTACAGGCATCTCGAAATTAATACATCTTTAAATCGGCTTGCATTCTTCAGCTTCATTTGGACAAAACGAGCTTTGCAAGATATTTGCTTTGGGTTCTTTTTTTTTCTTAAAAAGTTCTTTTGCTTCAACTTTTTTTTTTTTTAATGATAAATTTTGTTTAACTGCATTACGAAAATGAACAAGATGAAGTAGAGGATCGCCACCATAAAGCCAAGTTAAGCCCTGCACTGTGGCAATTCAGTATATTTATTCATTTCTATCTTCAAAGATGTTATTTAGCCTAGCCCGCCCTGTACCCACGACGTATGATACAACTCGCAACTTTTTTCACACTCAGTCTGGACGATGCTATTTTTCACTCCACACAATGTGCATCGTACGTTTTGCAATTGAAAAAGCCCGTCGTTTGCACATTTTTCAAGTTTCGCGGAGGATTTTTGGTAGGCATATGTGGGAGACCTTCCTCTACCCCCAGCCAGGCGAAGACACTGTCTGACCCTGTGTAACCCCCCTCCCCCCCGCACGCCATTTTCTCGGCAACTCACGTGTTAGCAGTGGCCTGGCCAGTAAGGACATGTAGCACCACGGTCTCTCCGATGACGAAATCCAAGGTGAAAGTGATTCCCATTGCGGAGGACAAAGATTACTTGGCATCAGAGTTAGTACTAAACAGAAGTGATGAGGAGGTAACGTCGCCAAGGTAGGTGCGGTATGTTGATGTGTTTGGTGAGTGAACAACGCTTATATTGCCTATATTATTGTGTGAAAACCAATATACTCTTATACTATATATAAATTCGTACCAAATAAATAAATATCTACCTATTCTGAGTGGTTTTGGTTAACTTTCCCTTCCATAAAAAGCGTCTTTTATGGAGCGTAGCGTCACAGAAAGCTGTACCAGGTGAGGGGTCTCTCACCTGTTTAGGGCATTTTTAACCTCAGGTGAGTCCTTTCTCTCTGAATTTTCGATGTTTCTCATAAAATGCGGAGGTTTGAGCCACAAAAACCAAGTCGAAAATATGTCGGGTTTGGGGGGTGGGTTTCGTAATAAATTAGTATGGGGAGGGTTAAGAGATATTTTTCCATCTTTAGAAGTTAGTTTTACTGTTCATTTATTTCCATCATCAATGGGTGATTTTTCCTGGTAAAATCGTCTGGTGGAAGGATTGAAAGCAATGTCTTTTATGGTTAAGTCACCATTAGAATGAGTCTCATTTAAAGTTTCCTAACAAATTGCACTAGAATGAACAAGATAAACAATATAAAGAATTAAAATGACATTAAATACCAAGTTTAACGCAACACACATGTTGAGAAGCGGGATTTGCTAGTAAGGTAGTGCTGGAGTATTTCCGATGATTCTCGTAGTTTGGTTACGTGTTAGAGTTGCCAGTTAGCCTGCTGTTTGTAAGTGTGGTTATTTTTTAAGTTGTACATTAATTTTTATGCTCGTTATCTTTATAATGTGTTATTTATGTGACTGTTAATTTATGTAATTTTATTTCAGTTTGTATGCTAAAGATTTTAGTGCTATGTAATATAAGAAAACTCTGGATCTTTGGACATCTCAGAGTTGGCAACCGTTGCTTTCCCAAGAATCTAGTACATGATTCTAGGACATAGGGAGCTTATAAAAGGGTGGGGAAGAGACTAGAGCGGTTGGATTTCGGATGGATGGTCGTGGGGAGTTAAGACGTGTTTTTCTGGCTCTCCTCTAGTTTTCAGGGCTGCCTCACCGGCATTAGTTTTGTAAATAAAGCGATAAGTTAGGTTAGCTAGTACTAATTTTCCTCCCTACCCTTGATAGAGATATAGTAGGTTTCTATATCTATTTACTAAGATTACCTTTGCTTACTCGCCCACGGAGGGTCCCCCCACTGATCGCTCTGGGGCGTGAAGCAACACGGTCGGGCCTCCCTGGAGTGGTCTGAGAGGGCAATCTTAGCCTTAGGTGTTTTGCCCCAGGTATTTGTCCCTTGTTTGTTTCTCACCTCCTTCCCACTTCCTCTGCTAGGGGGGAGTGGATACTATGGCGGATGCCCATACTGCCTCCCCCCCCTTCAGGGGGGTAGGTAGTCCTGACCAACCCCTGACTGACGAACGGACGGACTGTCCCCCGACTGAACGGCCCCGTACCCGAGCACTTGACATCAGTGTACATAATGCCTCATTCGTCCTAATTCACGCGGTTGGTTCTACTCCCCTGTCCAGCCTCAATCCCTTCATCATCAAGAAGGTGACTGATAAGTGAAAAAACTTGTGAGTGGAGACCTTCTCGTAAAAACCAAGAATTCAGCCTAGGTCAAGGATTTGTGTAAACTGAGGAAGTTCCATTGTCACGATGTCCAAACAACGATCCCCCACTCCATGAATTCCTGCAAGGGTGTTATCACCTGCAGGGATCTTGTGCTTATGGAGGAAGAAGAGATTGTACAGGAACTTTCTCAGCAAGATGTTATATAGGTGAGGTTCATTACCAGATTCTCGGAAGGCATAAGGACGAAGACTGCAACAGTTGTTCCCAATTTTGGCAAAATATCTCTTCCAGCCAATGTGAAGGTTGGATACGAAATTGTAAATGTTAGACCATACATCCCGAACCCCCTTCGTTGTTCAAAATGTCAGCTCTATGGACACCACGAAAAGGCTTGTCGGGCTTCCAACACCGTGTGTGGCAAGTGCGCGGCTGTAGGTCACTCTGCTGACAACTGTACATCCGAGACTGAGTGCTGCTTTCACTGCAAGGATGCTCACTCCATTTCCTCGAGGGCTTGTCCCAAGTGGAAGGAGGAGAAGGAGATCTGCACAGTAAAAGCGACACAGGGCATTTCCTTCTACGATGCTAGGAAGAAGGTGCAGGAGTTGCATGCAACTCCCAAGCCTAATATCTCCTATGCATCGGCAGTTGTGTCCCGACCCATGATGTGCACCGTTGAGACACAAGCTGACCTAACATTCGCTACACATCCCCCACGCCCTACCTCTCAGTCTAAGCCTCCTGTACGCTCCAACTCTCTGATGGACATCCCTGTTGCTACTTCCTACTCCCAGCCTGCCGCTGCTCCTTCGCAGTCAGTGCGGCCAAAATCGAAGCCAGACAAGTCTGACAAGATTAATTTGACCACCCTCACTAAACAGTCACGTCCTCATGTCCATCCCGCTCCTGGTCCAGCAAGGGAGAGAAAGAATAGCTCTTCCTCGGTGGAGACTGGGAGCCTTGTAATTGATGAGAATATGGAGGTTTCCATGAGTAAGAACCGGGAAAGGTCCCCCAGTAGTCACTCGCCTGGTCGCGGGGGGCATAAAAAAACTAAGCACACTGGCCACCCTTGAAAATCTTAAAGCACCGCATTCACTATACTACAGTGGAATTGTAGAGGTTTTGGGAATAAGTTACACAATATAGTAATCTAGCTTTCTATACACAGGCCAGACGTTGTTTGTTTACAGGAGACGCCCCTGGAGGATCATCCTGATCCTCCACAGTTAAAACACTACCACTCGTATAGAAGGTATGAAGATCACGGAGTTGCCATTTACACACACAAATCACACCCACAAACGGAAGTGATTCTAAATTCTACTCTGGAAGCTGTCACGTGCAGAATAAAATTTAATAACACGTATCTGTCTATTTGCTCTCTGTACTGTCCTCCACACGGCCCCATTGATAGTGATGCTTTACATTCACTATTTGAACATCTTCCTGGCAATAAGTTAGTGTTGGGCGATTTTAACGCCCACTATCAATGGGGTAGCTTGAGGATCGATGGTCGTGGGGAGCAAGTAGCCGACCTAATACTACAGTCCAACATCTGTCTTCTGAACGATGGTAGAGCGACTTGTGTAGATGATCGTACTGGTAACTTTTCGGCCATTGACTTATCTCTGGCCTCCCCTGGTATACATAATATATATTTTATGGGATCCTTATGACGACTCCTTGGGAAGTGATCATTTACCCATCTGTCTTTCTTATACACGCGACATCGTATCAGACCCTCCACCTCCAAAATTTAACTATAAGAAAGCAGACTGGGGATCCTTCTCAAGGATCGCCAATTTAGATATATCTGGGGAGACCATAAATGTTAAGGACAAAAATGTACGGTAACTACTTCCATATTACATGCAGCTGAGGCTGCTATTCCCAAGACTTCTACAGTTCATGCAAAGCATAGAGCACATTGGTGGACGCCGGATTGCCGACAAGCATTAAGAAAACGCAATAGGAGATACAGGATTTTTGATAGTCAGCCCATCGAGGAAAATTTTATTGCATACAAACAGGCACGGGCTGAGGCAAGGAGAATAATAAAAAGGGCCAAACGTGACTCCTGGCGGTCCTTTGTGTCCACGGTGACTTGTACAACACCATTAAGTAAAGTCTGATCCACCATAATATTAAATAATAAAGGCCCATACTTCCCCATTACCACCTTGCAAGTAAATAATAACAACTATGACGAGCCCGTGGACGTTGCTAACATCCTCGCCAGGAGTTTTTCTCATGTAAGTAGTTCAGCCAATTATGACCCGCATTTCCAACATCATAAACACATGGCTGAGCTACAGATTATTGACTTTGCCACAGAAGACGGAGACTCCCCGCACAACAAAGAGTTTATGCTTGATGAATTGCTCCTTGCCCTTAAATCATGTAAAGACACCAGCCCTGGACCAGACACCATCACGTACGGTATGATCCAGCATCTTAATCAGGACAACCTGATTAAGATGTTAGCATTGTACAATGAGATTTGGGCATCTCGAACGTTCCCAAACTCATGGCACTTTGTGCATGTCATACCGATACCCAAAGAGGCTGGTCGTCTTATGAATCCCACTTCATTTCGTCCTATTGTGTTGACTTCTTGTCTATGTAAGGTCATGGAACGAATGGTTAATAATAGGCTTCTTTTTGTTTTAGAGTCGAAGAATTTGTTAAATGATCAACAATGTGGCTTCCGTAAATACAGAAGTTCACTAGATCATTTAATGAATTTGGAGCATTGTATTGCAGAGGCATTTGCCAATAAAGAATTCATGATAGCGGTGTTCTTGGACATCCATAAAGCCTATGACATGTCATGGCGATACGGTATACTAATGAAGCTCTATGCTTATGGTTTAAGAGGAAATTTGCCTATTTTTATTTCAAATTTCTTAAGGAACAGAACTTTCTCTGTCAAATTGCCCCGTAACGTAACATCGGATATATTTATCCAGGAAAACGGGGTGCCGCAGGGAAGTGTGCTTAGTCCTACTTTATTAAGTATTATGATCAATGATATTCTGTCATCAGCTCCCATCCCCAGGAATCTTAAATACTCGCTCTATGCTGACGATTGCGCAATATGGCACTCCTCCCGGAATGCACAATTTTCGGATGGGCGGATTCAAGCAGCCCTTGACTCCGTCCACCAATGGGCCTTGCAGTGTGGATTTAAGTTTTCCGTCCGTAAGTGTGCCGCTGTAGTTTTTACATCTCGTAACGTCCCCGATTTGTGTTTATTTTTGGATAATCAAGTGGTACCTTTTCAAAATTCTGTAAAGTTTTTGGGCCTCCGCTTTGATCGCAGAATGAGTTTTAAACTTCTTGTTAATACTTTGCTTGCTCGTTGTGATAAACCGTTAAATGTCCTTAAGTACTTAGCGGGTACTACATGGGGAGCCGACAGAAAATCTTTATTAATGGTGTATAAGTCCCTTATTCGATCGAAGCTAGACTATGGAGCACAGGTGTATGGCTCAGCATCCGATGCCACGCTGAAAGGATTGGATGTGCTACAGAATAAATGTTTGCAAATGTGTCTTGGAGCCGTCCGGTGTACCCGTGTAGCTCGTATGGAAGTGGAGGCGAATGTGCCTCTCCTCCGTATTCGCCGCGACCATCTGGCTTGGTCCTATGGCCTTTGAACATATAGGAAAAGTAATATTGGCAATGTGGCCTGTACCCCCCTGCATCAAAACCACCACCTTCTGCAGAGGGTGCATCAGCCACTTGCCGTTCGCCTCCACTTACTGACTCAGGAGCTTGGTGTGGACCCCAGTGACTGTGACAAGTTGGTGTTAAAAAATATAGCGCCTTGGGAGCCACCTGGCTTTATTGTTCATGTTACATGGCTCCCAGCACCAAAGGCCAAGGCGCTGGAGGCGGAGGTCCACCACTTGTTTTGTACCATCATAATTCGTCACTTGGGGTCCCATCACTTGTACACGGACGGCTCCAAGTCGAGTGAATGTGTGGGTGCAAGTGTGTGGTCGACTGAATGTGCCCTCAGGTATCGGTTGCCGACTCATACATCTGTGTTTACCTCCGAACTTTTTGCTATTGACAAAGCCATAGACTATGCTCTCAATTCTAGGCATGACTAATTTGTCATATTTTCAGACTCGAAATCAGCCCTTCAGGCAATTGCTTCTTGCACTACGGACTCGCACGAGATCCAGGGCCGCATTATTAATAAGCTGCATTCATGCAACAAGTCATTCATGCTGATCTGGGTGCCTGGTCATTGTCGTATCTGCGGCAATGAGCAGGCTGACTTACTTGCAAAGTCGGCTGTAGAGCTCGAGGAGACTTGGGACGTTCCTCGTGATCTACAGTCGAGTCTCTCTCTCGGAAAGAAATCAATAAATCTTCTGTGGCAAGGTCAGTGGACCAGACTAAATATTCCAACTTGTAAGCCGTACCTGGGCTACTGGGACACTGCCAACCGTCCCAGTCGCCTGGATGAAAAAGTGTTGACACGGTTACGGCTCAATGCCACCATTTTAACACATATGAAACCTTATATGGAAAGACGCTTCCCACCGCACTGTGACATCTGTAATGCGGTGTTATCTATCAGTCATATCATCCTGCGCTGTCGGCGATTTATTCGTGAACGTACTTCACTTATAAATTACTGCGGCGCAGCAGACGTCCCCTTCACCCTTTCCACCATCCTGGGTGATGGGGACATTGTTATGACTGATAAATTGATGGCTTTCTTGAGAGAGACCGGACTGATCAGAGTGATGTGACTTTTTTACTGTGTGGTTATGGTTTTTATCAACGGTAAATATGTATATATTGTAATATTAATTAGGGTTGACAGTTGATATATTTGAAATAGTTCCTTCTCCCACTGATCTATTTCTAATATAGATGTCCCCTACATTAAGCCAAGTTCCTCGCCTGACAGTCACCAGCTGATGAGTGCAAGTGTGCAATATAGGAAGGTATTGGGCACTCGCAGTCGATGGTGGTCTGCTGGGCGAGGTTCTTCACTTTTTGTATAAATTATGTAAATACATTATACCATCTTGCTTAAGTTATTCTAATTAGGGACGACAGCTGACGTATATGGAACTGTTCCTGACTCGTCTGGTTCCCTTTCATATACTGATGTCCCCTATATTAGGTTGTGCCTCGACTGACAATCACCAGGTGATGAGTGCAGGTATGTAATGTAGAAAGGCATTACATACCTGCAGTCGATGGTGTTCTCATGGTAGAGGCTTTTTTACCATTAGTGTAGGTTTAGTTATTGTCTCTTAGGACTTAGTATAGGTTAGCGATTTGTCCGTTAGGTGGTTAGTTTTAGGGTCTTTATATTAGGCATTTTTGTTTATAAGTAATATAAGGTTAAAAATATAAAAAATTACAAAAAAAAAAAATAAAAATAAAAATACAAAAAATAAAATAATAATAGAATAAAAATTATTTTATATATATATGTACGTGTGCATGAAAGTGTGTATGTTCATATGCATGGATGTGTGTATGTATGTATGTATGTATATATATATATATATATATATATATATATATATATATATATATATATATATATGTTCGTATATATATGTATATATGTGTCAATGTATATACATATATATAATTTTGCCTTAATGACCAGGGGCTCCGGCCTGAATGGTCGATAGGCAGAAAAAAAAAAAAAAATAGAGCGGTTTCAGTAAGTTTTCAGTTCAGTTTGAGAGTAATTCAGTGTCAGTGCAGTGAAAATTGTATGGCTCCAGTACTTGTGAAGACAGTGAAATTGGCAAGCATTAAGTGTAACTACAGTTGGTGAAAACTGCATAGTTCCGGTACGTGTGAAAACAGTGAAGTATATTTGGCAAGCATTAAGTGTAATTATTTAGAAAATATAGACAGTGAATTTAAGAAGACAGTGTTTATTTTACAGTGCCTCAGCTGGTCTTGCTGCACACCGAAAGGCTACCATAGGAAAAACGACTTATTGGGCAACGTCCTTCTTATACTGTACTATTGCTGTTGGAGCCTGTGGCAGCGTGTGACAGGGATGTAACAGTGGTGTCAGGAGTGTGGATCATTAAGTGCTGCAGTGAGCCAAACCT
The DNA here is from genome assembly GCF_032717465.1 of Coenobita brevimanus. Taxonomy (NCBI): domain Eukaryota; kingdom Metazoa; phylum Arthropoda; class Malacostraca; order Decapoda; family Coenobitidae; genus Coenobita; species Coenobita brevimanus. The sequence goes on from NC_136986.1 coordinate 37,053,298, forward strand.
TCAACATGGATGTAGAAGGTGTACAGATGAGAAGCTAGGCAAGATAGGCTGTAATCATGAAGCTATTGCAAGCACAATGTGTACTACTACAAGCACAATGTTTACAACTACAAGCACAAAGTGTACAACTACAAGCACAAAATGTACAGCTACAAGCTCAGAATGAAGGACAGAAAGAACTCAAAGGACAATTACAGGCACAAAATGAAGAAATCAAAGAACAGTTGCAAGCACAGAGTGAACAGCTAAAGGCACAAAGTGAAAAACGGAAAGAATGATATGAACAGCTTCAAGAGGCATTACAAGTGCAACAAAGGGAATTACAACTGAGGATGCATGTACAGCTAGATGCTTTTGTGGAGGAAATGAAGCAAAAGCAGCAACAGTTGAAGGAGGAAGTATAAGCTGAACTACGGCTGCAAAAGTATAGGGTAAGCAAAACTGCAATGGAGTGCAGACAGCATGTAGATAACTAGCTGAAGCATGTAGTCGACCATGTGAAGATAACTAGTGAGAAAACTGAGGCTGTAGAAACATATTCCACTGCTGAACCTCATGCTAGTGTACAGGAAACATACGAAAAGAATGGACAGTGTATTATGAATCTTGACAGATCCCAGGCAACTACAGGTAGCATTGCAGGGTTGAATAATCAGAATGGAGAAGTTATAAATCCTGCACATAATTATGATGCTCCAGTTTCTAGGTCCCAAACCAGTGAAGTGCATGGCTATAATGGAGGTCCAATTAAAAAGGAACCTCAGGAATTTGATGGTACAGTATCTTGGGAAACTTACTGTGAGCAGTTTCACCTACTTGCTGATCAGAATGGCTGGGATGATAGGCAAAGGGCAGTGCAGCTTGCTACTAGCCTCAAGGGTGCCGCAATGGCAATCCTGGTCCAGACGTCAGTAGAGGAGAGGAAAAATTATTAGTCCTTAGCACAAGTACTGGAGCACAGGTGCGGGACCATGTACCAGCCTGAGGTTTACAGAGCAAGATTCTGGACCCATGTACGGGCTCGAGGCAAATCCCCACAGCAGTTTGCTCATGGCCTGGAGAGTATGGGCTATATAGCCTACAAGGCATACCCTGGTGCATCACCTAACTTGAGTCTTCTTCTGAGGGACCAGTTCATCGATGCTCTTGATCATGCAGAGTTGAAAGTACAAGTGAAGCAGGCACAACCCAGAAGCATGCAAGACGCACTAGCCAGGGCTCTAGAATTTGAGTTCTATGTCAGATCTAGTATGTCCACTTTTCAGGCAGGTCGTAGTGCAGGATTCAAGGCAAGAAAGGGGCAGGTACGTGAAGGGGAAACATTTGAAGGAAGTTATTGGTACTGTGAAGAGTCAGGACATAGGAAAGGGAACTGCTACAAGTGGAAGAGGGAACAGGAGAGGGCTGGAGAAGGTTGCTGGTTCTGCAGGAAGCCGGGACACAAGAAGGACGATTGTAACAGATGGAAGAAAGAACAAGAACAGGCAAGGAAATCTACAGTTGTAACAAATGCATGTTGGACATGTAGTGAGGTGAAAGACTTCATATCTGAGTGTCCAAACAAGAAAAAAGAGGAAAAGAAGAATGCTGCAGAAGACCAGAAGTAAGTGGAAAACTAGTGGAGGCTGGTGTTAAGGGGCAACTACCAGCCTGCTTCTCCCATGTAGCCCCACCACAGAGAAATTGCAAAATTATTGCAACTGACAGTGTGCAAGAAAACAGAAGAGCAGGCAGCGAGCAGTGTACTAGGAATAAGAATCTTAGAAAGAAATGCTGCTGTACTGAAGTGACAGGGCCAGCGTCAGCTGAAGAAGACCTGAAGAGGATGCAGATTTACAACCAGTGTTAATGTGAATGCAGCAAAGTTTGGTGCGACCATCTTGGGAAGAGGTTTCCAGGTTCAGCCCTGCTACCAAGAGCTACTGGAGTCAGTGGGACCTTCTTCGTTTGAACCACGGACTACTGGAGCATCAGTGGGAGACACCCGATGGCCTCAGCAAGTATTAGCAACTGGTGGTTCCAAAGAAAATGAGGTCTGAGATCCTGGATGAGTCTCATAACCAGAACACTAGTGGGCACCTGGGAGTGAAGAAAACTCTAAGTTAGCTGCAACAGAGGTTCTAATGAACTGACATGCATCAGGAGGTTGAAGAGTGGTGTCAGGCCTGTGTTGTATGCTGCACCAAGAAAGGACCCGAGAAATGTGGTTGCGCCCCTCTCCAGCTGTACCAAGTGGGTGCACTGACGGAAAGAGTCACAGTGGACATCGCTGGACCTCTTCCACTCACTGACAGAGAAAACTGGTATACATGTGTTGCCATGGACTACTTCACAAAGTGGCCAGAAGCCTATGCCATCCCCTATCAAGAGGATGCATCTGTTGCTCAGGTGTTGGTTGACCAGTTTTTCTGTCAATTTGGGATATCTTAGGAGCTACATTCAGACCAGGGTAGAAAATTCGAGTCTGCTGTGTTCCGTGAGTGCTGAAAATTACTGGGGGTCATGAAGACTAGGACTACCCTACTAAGGCCACAGGCAGATGGGATGGTAGAGAATATCAACTTGACCCTGGGACAAGAAATGGCTAAGTACTGCATATAAGGACAGATGGAAGGGGACCAGAAATTGCCTGTGTTGCTGATGGCATATTGGTCTGCATCTCACGAGTCTACTGGCTACACCCCTGCAAAACTGATGCTGGGCCACAAGTTACATTTACTCCTTGACTTGTTAATTGGAAGGCCACCTGGTGAAATGCTGCTTACAGACATCTCTATCTATGTGAAGCATCTTCAGGAATGTTGGCTGAGATGCAGTAAATCATCAAGTGCACGGAGCCCTTAAGTTTTCAGGCAAAATGATGAAGCGCAAGTATGATGCCAAGGCAAGTGAGGTGAGCTTCAAGGATGGTTGTACAATCCTCAGCAAAAGAAGGGACAGTCATTGAAACTGCAAAGCCCATGAGACAGGCCTTACATTGTGTTGGACCACCTATCAGACATAACATACCGGATTCTAGGAGGCAGAAAGTCTCACCCAAAGGTGGTAAACGTGAACCAACTGTTGCAGTACTATGGACCAGGACAGTACAGCTGGGGCATCTCAGAGGAATCGTGCTCACCCACAGCTGAGGGTGTTAAGGAGGACCAAAGAGCTGAAGTACAAGAGGATGGTGACTGTTTCCTGAGGGAAGAAGTGAATCAGGAAGAGTACCAAGATCCAGGAGGAGTGGACTGTGTGGAAGAGCAGGGACATCGTCGGAAGTGGCATAGAAGCAGAGTTGATAGGTTGAAGGATTATTTTGTGTATAATTAAATGTTTCGTTTAGATTAAGGATTATGTTTGTACATATTGTGTAGCTTTCTCGGGACGACAAAGGACTAGGGAGGGAGTAGTGTTGAGAAGTGGTATTTGTTAGTTAGGTAGTGCTGGAGTATTCCCGATGATTCTTGTAGTTCAGTTACTAGTCACAGTTGCCAGTTAGCCTGCTTTTAGTAAGTATAGTCATTTTGTAAGTCGTACATTAAATTTTGTGCTCTTTTTTTATATGATGTTTGATTTATGTGATTGTTATTTTATGTAATTTTATTTCAGTTTGTATGCTAAAAATTTTAGAGTGCTACATAAAGTAAGAAAACTCTGGATATTTTGGATGTCTCAGAGTTGGCAACTGTTGCTTTCCCGAGAACCTAGTAGATGATTTACTACACAGAGAGCTTAAATAAGGATGGGGTAGAGTCTAGGGCAGTTTCAGTCAGTTTTCAGTTCAGTTTGAATATGGTTCAGTGTAGTTCACTATCCGTGCAGTGATGATTGTATAGCTACAGTACTTGTGAAAACAGTGAAGTGAAGTTGGCAAGCATTAAGTGTAAATATTTCTGCGCTGTTTACTTAACCCCTAATTCTGCTATCAAAAATTCTTTGACTATCTTACTTCTATGATGGAACACATTCTACCCATCTCTCCTTTCTCTGAAATCTCCATTCTAGGAGATTTCAATGTTCGCCACCCCTTTGGCTCTCCTCTCCTTTCACTGATCCACCTGGTGAACAAGTTTAAATTTTTTCCATCCTTAATGACCCGGAGCAGCTTGTACAACACCCAACCCATATCCCTGACAGCCTTGGAGACAGCTCGAACGTACTTGACCTATTCCTTACAACTAATCCTTCCGTTTACACTGTTAATCTTTTCTCTCTGTTGGGCTCCTCCGATCATAACCTAATTACCTTAAGCAGTCCTATCCCTCCGGTACAGCCTGTGGACCCTCCAAAGAAATGTTGACTGTGGCACTTTGGAGCTGCGGATTGGGAGGCCCTCAGGCAGTACTTCTTTGATCTCCCTGAAATGATTATTGTTTCCGTGGCCGGGAGCCATCTGAGTGTGCCTTGCGTATTACGGAGGTTATTCTCTCAGGCATGGAAGCATACATTCCTTTCTCATATCCTTTGACTAATGAAAGAAAGCCTTGGTTTAATCATGCTTGTTCTAATGCTGTCCTCAGCAGGGAGAAGGCCTATAAAAGGTACCAGAGCCATCCAACCCCTGAATCACATCTTTTTTTATGTTTCTGCCCGGAATCGTGCTAAGTCTGTTCTTCGCTCTCTTAAAAATAATTTCATCTGTACTAAATGCTCTCAACTCTCCAACTCAAATTCTTCCCGCTCCTTCTGGCACCTTGCCAAAAACCTTTCCAGCAACTTTACATCATCATCCTTCCCACCTCTTTTCTACTCTGATGGCTATGTAGCTATTTCTTCTACTGATAAAGCAGATCTCTTTGCTCAGATTTTCTTCTCCAATTCCGCCTTAGATGATTCCGGTGCTGTTCCTCCATCACTTCCTCCCTCTGACTTCCTCATGGCTGACATTAAAATTTCTTCAGTTGATGTATTTTCTGCCATCACTGGCCTTAATACTAACAAGGTATATGGGCCTGATGAAGTCCCTCCTGTTTGTCCTTAAGAACTGTGCTTCTGTGCTTACACCCTGCCTAGGTAAACTCTTTCGCCTTTGTCTGCCAACTTGAACCTTTCCATCTTGTTGGAAGTTTGCTCTCATTCAGCCAGTCCCAAAGAAGGGAGACCATTCCCAACCCTCTAAGTATCGTCCAATTGCTTTAACATCCTATGTCTCAAAAGTTTTCAAGTCAATTCTTAACAGAAAAATTTTAAAGCATCTTTCCTCTCATAACCTTCTTTCTGATCGTCAGTATTGGATTCCATCAGGGACTCTTGACTAGCGATCTTCTCACCTACCTTTCAGACTCCTGGTCATCCTCCTTTCGGGAGTTTGGCAAACGCTTTGCCATTGCACTTGACATCTCTAAGGCTTTCGATCAAGTCTGGCATAAATCTTTAATTTCCAAACTGCCCTCTTACGGTTTCTATCTTTCTCTTTGTTCCTCCATCTCTAGCTTCCCTTCTGATCGTTCTATAGCTGCTGTTGTAGACGGCCACCGTTCTCCTCCTAGATCTATCAATAGTGGTGTTCTCAGGGCTCTGACCTCTTCCTTTTTTTCATGAATGAATTTCTAAGCTGCATGTCTAGTCCTATCCACTCATACACTGATGATTCTACCCTTCACCTCCCCATTTGGTTCCCGCAACGTCCATCTCAGCAGTTACTTCAACAAACAAGGGAAGAGGCTATGGCACACCTGACATAGCTCGTATCTCTGACTGGGTTAAAAATAATCTTATTTCCAATACATCAAAAACTCAGTTTTTACACCTATCAACCCAACACAATCTTCCACAGGAGTATCCACTAATGTTTAATAATATCCAGCTCAGTCCTGCATCATCCTTGAACATGCTTGGGGTTTCATTCACTCGGGACTTATCTTAGAAAGATCATATTGCATCTCTTGTAAAATCTGCTTCCAAGAGATTAGGTGTGCTAAGCCGACTCCATACCTTCTTTATTCCTGCATAGTTGTTGACTTCATACATTTATTTGCTCCTGTGTAGAATACAACTCACATGTGTGGGGAGGCTCCCCTCATACAGCTCATCTCAATAGGGTGGAGTCAAAGGCTTTTCGTCTCATTAACTCTCCTTTTACTGGCTCCCTTCAACCTGTCTCTTCGTCACACTGTTGCATCGCTATGTCTTTTCTATCACTACTTCAATGGTCACTGCTTCTCTGAACCGTCTGCTTGCATCCCTCCACCTTTACGATGGGTGCGTAGCACCCGTCTAGCAACAAGCACTCATCCCTTTTCTGTCCAACTCTCTAATGCAAGAGTTAACCTCGCTCCCAGTCCTTCATATATGCAACAGGTGAACTCTAGAACTGTCTCCCTCTGTCTGTATTTCTCCTTCCTATGATCTCCAGTCTTTCAAACGCAGTGTGTCCAGGCATCTGGAAATGATCGAATCTTGAATTTGGCTCTCTTTTGTGTTGTTGTTGTTGTTTTTCTTGGAAGGAACGGTTTGTGGGCTCCTGGCCTTTGGTTCCTTGTTTCTTACATAAATAAAATCCACTCCTCACCATAAATACTCCCCTACCACACACACACACACACACACACACACACACACACACACACACACACACACACACACACACACACACACACACACACACACAATGTTTCGTGTAATATACAGTACATCAATGTCATTTTAACAACACATCACAAACATTAAAAAATAAATTAACACTAAAATTCAACACCCTAACATCACTTGCCCATACAACATTTGGACACAACAAAGAAACTACCACCACAGTATACATGTAATAACTGAATTGAAACTTAACAAATTAATGACTGTTCTGGCCGAGATTGGATCTCAGGCCCTCACGCTTGATACACGCGCACGTTACCTCTGAGCCAAAAAGATGATCCCCGCTTTGCCTCTAGGCAACATGGGCTTTTATACACCCCATTACATCCCTCTTTTATCCACTTTGTGATTAATTTGGTGAGGTCCGAACACAAGGCATCATAGCACTGGAGGATACCTCTGGGAGGCTGCAGACCACACCGAACAGCCCATCCCCGGGACGTAAGGACAGGGACGCGGTCAGCCAACCAAGGAACAACATCCAAATTGCCAACCAAGCCCTGCCTTACATCCCACACTGCTGCCAACCAATGTAATAACTGAAATGAAACTTAGCAAGATAATCACTGTCCTGGCCGAGATTCGATCTCAGGCCCTCGCGCTTTATATGCGCACACGTTACCACTGAGCTAAAGAGAGGATCCCCACTTTGCCTGTAGGCAACTTAGGCTTTTATACACCCCATTACATACAAACAATATATACATTCAGTGAAGAATTATGCAAGCCCTTCTTGGGCTCCTAACCTCACTGAAACACTACAACACCTTACAGATTATACAGAACAAGGCCCTAAAAATAATCACAGGCTGCACAACTACTACACCTACAGACCACCTACACCAAGAAACCAAAGTCCTCAAAGTCAAGGATCATCTAGACATGAGATGCACACAAAAGCTTGCTGAGGCCGCCACAAACCCACACCATCCAGTACGCTACATGGCAGCACATTCACACACACCAAGGGACATCAGAACAACACCTAGCACACAATATCATACATAAATACTGTCATCTTTCCCCCTTTGCCCACCTCAAACCAGCTTCCAGAAGGATATCCATGCTCAGATCACTCGCTGCTCCATTCAGTCACTCAAAGACAACACACAACTGCATGTATGGCCTCATGATATCCACCCTTCTGAATCCTACCTCCCTCATGAGGACAGGGTCCACCTGGCCAGGCTGGGATGCGGGCATCATCCAGCTCTCTTTAGTTAGGGTATCACAAAAGGCTGGATGACTCAGTTGCTGATGCTTGTCCAGGATGTAACACAACACCCCATACTATTAAGAACATTACGGAAGACTGCATTGCACACAATCGCCTGTGCCAACAACACAGCATACATTCCATAAGAGCTCTGTGGGAAAACCTGGTCTCGGCCGTGGCCTTCCTTAGGGACTCGGGGCTGTTCAGCCAGACTGCCTGAGGAAAAACTACTACAATTACTACTACATATTTCAACTGGCATGCTAAGGAAAATGCATCATCTGGACAAACAAACATCCTACTTGCAGCATAATCAAAAATTGCTTAGGATAAATCTTTGATTGACGCTGCTACTGTGGGCGAGGCAATAGGCAGGATGCGGGTGGAGAAGGCAGCAGGTGTGCTTGTTTTACTGCTGAAATGATGAAGGCCTCAGGAGATATAGGAGTGATGTTAGTCACTGACCTGATAAATATGATTATATATGAGTGTGTTGTCCCAGATGACTGGCTGAAAAGTGTAACTGTAAATGTGCACAAGGGGAAGGGTGATGCCCTGGAAAGAGGAAATTATATAGGTATAAAGTTTTTACATCAGATGATGAAGGTAATGGAGAGAGTTCTAGAAGGTATGATTAGAGAATGAGTGAATATTGATGAAATGCAGTTTGGGTTTATGCCAGGCAGGGGGACCACTGATGCCATATTCATTGTTCGTCAGCTTCAGGAAAAATATATAGGAAAGAGAAGAGAACTGTACTTTGTTTTTGTTGATTTGGAGAAGGCCTCTGACAGAGTCCCCGGAGAGGTGGTGAAGTGGGCAATGAGAAAGCTTGGGATGAAGGAGTGGCTGGTTAGGATGGTTATGACCATTTATGTGGGTGCTCGGACCCAGGTAAGAGTGAATGGAGATTTGAGTGATGAGTTTTCCGTGAACGTTGGTGTACATCAGGGGTCAGTTCTGAGTCCCTTGATGTTTATCATGGTACTTGAAGCCCTCTCAAGTGACTTCAGAAATGGACTCCCGTGGGAGATGTGGTATACTGAAAATTTGGTGTTGATTGCAGAGAAGGAAAGGTAGGCGGAGGAAAGATTTAGGAAGTGGAGAGATGGTATGGCGCCAAAGGGCTTAAGAGTAAATGCAGATAGAACAAAAGTGATGATGATGGCGGTACTGTCAAAGAAGAGAGAGAGTGACCATGTGCAATTGCCACAAGGGCGTGGGAAGTAATTCCATCTTGTGCAGTGTTTGTGATAAGTGGGTGCATAAGAGATGTAGAGGTAATAGAGGTAGATTGCCAGATAATGCTGATATTATGTGTGCGGGTGGAGATTGTCAGGCATGAAAGGACTGAACTTCCTGGTGTGTCTCTTGAGTGTGTGGAAGAGATTTATTATTTGGGAGACCTGTTAAGTGCTGGAGGTGGGGCTCGAGCTACTATAGCTCTGTGGCTAGGGTGAGGAGTGGTCGGAAGAAGTTCATGGAGCTGTTGCCTCTCCTGACATTGAGAGGGCTCTCCCTGCCTGCCAAGAGATCATTGGATGCAACATGTGTTAGGAGGGTAATGCTGTATGGTAGTGAGGCCTAAGCAGTAAAGGAAGAGCATATTCGCAGGCTCATACGTGCAGAAATGACAGATTAGGTGGATGTGTAGCGTGTCCTTGAATGCAAGGCCTGGGGGGGGCTAGGTTTACGAGGGAAGAGTTGAGAGGTAGGGTGGGACTGGATTGTATTGGTGTTGTACTGAGGAAAGGTAGACTGAGATGGGATGGGCATGTGGAGAGGATGGAGTATGATAATTGGGTGCAGAAAGCAAAAAGTGGTAATATTAGGGGTGGAGTTGCGAGGGGTAGACCAAAAAAGACCTGGGACGAAGTCATTAAGTTTGACTTCAGGGTTAAGGGACTGAACAGGGAGGCTGCCAGAGATCGAGCAGCATGGAAAGCCGCCTTTAGGTGACCAAGGGCTACGCATGCAAGCATGATGAAGCCTTCAAAAATGAAACGAAACATTACAAATAACAATAAAAAATGGCCCCTAAGTGCAACATACAACTTCATCTTGGTATGGTATACAACAATGTCGGGTAGGGTACAAGTCAACCTCTGATTTTTTAAAGCACCTGGTTCCTGTATTTCAGTAATAAAATTTAGTTGTACAACTTTATTTACTGGGTATACATTTTTTCACCAATTCTCTAATGACAATATCTATACGTTGCAACACTAGTTCTAAAAAGAAAATAATATTAGTTGCTTCAATGTCAATTGTCCTAATACCGTATACCATTAGATGTGACATTAAACGTTTCTATAGTGAACATCAGTTACTGACATGGAATAGATTCTACATATATACTGTAACTCTTTACCCATAAAATCTTGCAACTCAAAGTGCAGAGGAGCTTGATCATCCACAGGAACAGTCAACAGTCCTGAAAAGAGAACTAGTTATATACAGAATTACCCTAAAGGGGAAATTTATCCATCTATTTGCCTTAATCTCGAGGGAGGTGGCAACAAATAAATCCCTGTCACCTTGTCCTCCGCCATCAAGCTACCCTCCCTCCATCTCCCATCATCCACATTCACATGGTACTCTCCACCCCGTCATACGTGATCCTTGATCTCTTTCCCCCATCCATCTCACTGACATACGGTACACTTATCTGATCTGACTCTCGCTCACAACCCGCATAGCTAAATCATCCCTACTCATCCTAATACTTCCAGCGTTTCTACATCGACACAACGTTCATAAACTTCCACATTTAGGGGGGTTTGTATCATTTGATTGAAGTGATATGATACACATCATTGATATGCTGAACCGATACGTCAAATGTATCTCAATACGTATCGGTTTACATATTTTGTTAATATCTTAATTTATAACATTAATAATCTCATTGTTGATACCATACCGCACCCCAGCAGTAATCATACAACAGAATGACTGAAACAGAAATTATCAATCACAGGATCATGCAGTATTTAACTAGCAACACATTCATCACTCTCTGGCAGGAAACATTCAGCCAGAAGTACAGCATAGTCATTTGGTGATATTTCTTCTCAGTGACTGCACTGAGTCCAAACTGAGACTCACACTGCTACATACCGGTACTTTTTTTGCTGGTACTTTTATTGCTGGTACATATCTCAATTTTTTTTTTTCCCCAAACAGCTACCAGCAACTGTTATGTAGTGGTAGTAATTCGCTAGTTCTGACATTTGGTTTAGCTTCCAGTCCATACAAAACATCAACTGAAACATGGTCAACCCCAGCATGGTGATTCCTGAGAAGGAAACATGGCTTAATTTTTGGATTAGATTAGACTGGATGATAAATGTTGTAAAATATATGCCTGTAAAAAGAAGGGATCAATAATAACAGACAAGTGAGAGTGGACTGAGAGGTAGGATGGGCACTACAAGGCTTATACCTGATTGTGATAGGGTGGAATAGCAGAAGAATCAGTGGCTGCACTTGCAAAGTGACCGATGGCTGTAACCTTTCATATGGGACTTGTATGGAGTGTTGCATGGAACTTATGCGAGGTTTGGGAGCATATTAGTGAAACTGGTTTTCAGAGAAATTATAAGCAAATGACCATAGTGTATACCAGTAGACCAAATATCGACCGTACTATGTTTTCTGTCACAGCCCCTGTTGGGCACACATCACTTAAGTAACCAGCAAGCTGGCTAGTACTACCAAGCACCAGCCATAGTTGATTTACGTTTTCAATTACCCATTACGAGAAAAAAAAAAAAGTGAGAACAGACCAGTGACATGGCCTGAAAAGAGTGTTCAGGGGTGTGGTACACAAACTGTAGTGACAAAAACGGATAAAATCAACATGAAACTTCGCTTTAGTATGAAGTCACTAATGATGTCTTCACTGGCCATTGTAATAACTAATTCAAAATGTTGGTAGGTCTTTGCCTGGACTGTACAGCCTTACTGCACTACAATCCATCACCGCTGAGGGTTCGCGTTTTCATCGATGTGAAGTTTTATTTTTACCAGCGATGGACTCTTCCTCACTCTCCCTTTCCTTACAACCCAGGGTTATTCAGCAATTTTAGGTTTTAATTTTTAAGTCAATCAATGTCGAAACTTCTGAAAAATGTTGCAGAAAGATCGAAACATATTTCTAAATGACTTTTTTACATTTTTCTGAGATAGATGCTGATGGCGAAGGTTTCTGATCAACTAGAGCATCCATTCCCAACACCAAATCTTGGGGACAGTTCTGCATAACATCAAAATTGCAGAGAATACTCCAGTCGTGATTGGAAACAATAACTCATTCTGTCTGGATGAAGATTTCCTCAGAGAGGCCCATCTGAGGGTACGTGACCCGGCTTGGGGGCTGTGCGGCTAACGGTACACCACAGGCAAGAGCCGTCAGTAGTGGCATTACATTGCTCCTACTGCCAGGGGCCACGCTGGCTCTCACCTTATGGCCGTTCACCAGCACTGTTTTGGTCCAGTAACGCTTTAGTGTCCTAACATCCTGAAGATTTGGGAGTGAGCGAATCAACAGTAACGGCTTAACCAGCTTTGTGTTTAAAATACAATGAAATTGTGTGAGAAAATCTAAGTCCAGTATACACGTGTTGGTCTTATAAACCCTCAGCTTAACTGTGAGTTTAAGATCGGGTGGAGCACAATGCTGAACATCATGTAAATGCCCCACAGTTACTGGATGGGCCAGACAATACTTAGTTTTATACTTGGTAAAACTACTGCTTAGTTCACTACCTTGTAACTTTTCTTCGGTAACACTGGATGTGGGCGATCATGTATCCACCAAGAATCGCACACAGGTTTGTCCCAACCTGAAGTCGACGTACAGACGATCAAGGCCCCAGGCCATGGGCACAAACCTATTGCCAGACGTGCTGCCAAACTTTGTAGAGAAAAATAAACGCTTGGGGTTAAGATACGATTAACTTACGATTTACGTAGGGATACGATGCAATAACAATTTCAGTTAATGACCGTTAATCAGCCTTGAGACACTTACCAACGCTGGAAAGTGAATTCTCGACACCAGCTTGGTAAGAAAGTCAGACCGAAAATAACCCACATCACTCGCCTCCTCCATATTTGTTGACCTAAGAGAGCGCCAATGTAATTGTTTTGGTATAGAGAGCGAGTATAATTACTGTTTTGGGGATAGACAGTATTGTTGTAACTGTAAACAGAGCACTTAATATTAACAGGAGATGGCACATATAATTATTAAGACAAGTATATAAGTTATAATGGGTAAAATTCCAATTTAGTCACTTGATAAAAGACTTTTTTTTTTTTTTTTTATGTCAGGAAGAAGAAACCAAAGGCAACGAGCCTGCAAAACTATTCCTTCCAAGAGAAAAACAAAATATAAGAGAGAGCCAAATTCAAGATCCGATCATTTCCAGATGCCTGGACACACTGCATTTGAAAAACTGGAGATCATAGTAAGTAGGAAATACAGACAGAGGGAGACAGTTCCAGAGTTGACCTGTTGCATAAGTGAAGGACTGGGAGTAACGGTTAACTCTTGCATTAGAGAGTTGGACAGAAAAGGGATGAGAGTTTGCTGCTAGACGGGTGCTACGCGCCCGTCGTAGGGGTGGAGGAATGCATGCAGACAGTTCAGAGGAGCAGTGACCATTGAAGTAGCGATAGAAAAGAGATAAAGATGCAACAGTGCGACGAAGAGACAGAGGTTGAAGGGAGTCAGTAAGAGGAGGAGAGTTAATGAGGTGAAAAGCCTTTGACTCCACCCTATTGAGAAGAGCTGTATGTGGGGAGCCTCCCCACACATGAGAGTTGTACTCTACACAGGGGCAGATAAAACCCCTGTATAGAGTCAACAATTGTGCAGGGGTGAAGAAGGAACGGAGTCGGCTTAGCACACCCAATCTCTTGGAAGCAGATTTTACAAGAGATGTAATATGATCTTTCCAAGACAAGTCCCGAGTAAATGAAACCCCAAGCATGTTCAAGGATGATGCAGGATTAAGCTGAATATTATCAAACATTAGTGGGTATACCTCTGGAAGATTTTGTTGGGTTGATAGGTGCAAAAACTGAGTCTTTGATGCATTAAAAACAACAAGATTATTTTTACCCCAGTTAGAGATATGAGCCAAGTCAGACATTAGGTGTGCCATTGCCTCATCCCTTGTTTGTTGAAGTAACTGCTGAGATGGACGTTGCGGGAATCGAATGGAAAGGTGGTGGGTGGAGTCATCAGCGTATGAGTGGATAGGGTTAGATATACAGCTTAGAAGGTCATTGATGAATAAAAGGAAGAGAGTTGGTGATAGGCCAGAGCCCTGAGGAACACCACTGTTAATAGATCTAGGAGAAGAACGATGGCCGTCTACAACAGCGGCTAGAACGACCAGAAAGGAAGCTAGAGATGAAGGCACAGATAGAAGGATAGAAACCGTAAGAGGGCAGTTTGGAAATTAAAGATTTATGCCAGACTCGATCGAAAGCCTTAGAGATGTCAAGGGCAATGGCAAAGCTTTCGCCAAAGTCCCGAAAGGAGGATGACCAGGAGTCTGAACGGTAGGTGAGAAGATCGCCAGTGGAGCATCCCTGACGGAACCCATACTGACGATCAGAAAGAAGGTTGTGATAGGAAAGATGCTTTAAAATTTTTCTATTCAGAACAGACTCGAAAACTTTTGAGATACAGGATGTTAAAGCAATTGGACGATAGTTAGAGGGTTGGGAATGGTCACCCTTCTTTGGGACTGGCTGAATGAGAGCAAACTTCCAGCAAGAAGGAAAGGTACAAGTTGACAGACAAAGGCGAAAGAGTTTGCCTAGGCAGGGTGTAAGCACAGATGCACAGTTCTTGAGAACAACAGGAGGGACTCCATCAGGCCCATATGCCTTATTTGTATTGAGGCTTGTGACAGCAGAAAATACATCAACTGAAGACATTTTAATGTCAGCCATGAAGAAGTCAAAGGGGGGAAGTGATGGAGGAACAGCACCGGAATCGTCTAAGGTGGAATTGGAGGAGCAAGTCTGAGCGAAGAGACCTGCTTTATCAGTAGAAGAAATAGCTACAGAGCCAGCAGAGTAGAAAAGAGGAGGAAAGGATGATGAGGTAAAGCTGTTAGAAAGGTTTTTGGCAAGGTGCCAAGCTGAAGAAAATCACTTAACATTTGCTGGAAGATACAAGAATTCTCCTTATCATTTTGAAATAGGGCTTGGAGTATTTTTCAAGGCCAATATTGAATCTTTCACTGCCATGAGGTAATGCTGTTGTTTATATTGCCTTTCGCTGGACGATTTATATATATATATATATATATATATATATATATATATATATATATATATATATATATATATATATATATATATATATATATATATATATATATGCAGAAACTTCACTTCACTTCACCGTGAAGATATGTATGGAAAATAACCACAGCAGAAATAAAAGAAGCGACACTGAGTATTTTCATATATTACGTCTTCAGACAGAGTGATACTGAAACGTAAAGGATAGAGGTCTTTTATGCACACTCGCAGCAGGGAGTGGCACACAGAACAAAGGATGACCTGAATTTTTACCTGCTGCTTAACTATTGGTCACCTGCAGCAGGGAGTGGCACACAACAAAGGATGACCTGAATCTAAAAATGGGCGATGCACAGAATAATAGGAACCTCTCTTTATTCTTCCTTAGGGATGCACGTGACAAAGGAGGAGGGAGTAGGATGGGAGGAAAGGGGAGGGGGAGGGAGGGGGAAGGGGGAGGGGTGGAGGTGAAAAGGGAAGGGGAGAGGGGGGAGGGAGGAGGAGGAGGAGGGGATAAATACTGCTGCTTAACTTAAGACCTAGAGGATTAATGCTAGGTGTGTTCCACACAGGTGTGACTACACTACCAGGAGACTACAGGGAATAATCAGTTGTTAGTCTGGGGGACACTGCTTTAAAATTAATTCAGTTAACAATTTATCACACTTAAAATGACCGTAGCTCATGTTTACATTCTTTTCATATGTGCCAGAAATTAGGCAAGATTCTATTACGTTTCTTTCATCTAAGCTTTTTGATCTTGCTAGAATATTAGAGCCTGTCCAGTCAATATGGTGATCACTGGATGCTTTGTGCTGAAATAAACCACTACTCTGTTGGGTTGTCCTTACACTGTATTTATGTTTTGAGATTCTAGTTTCCAAATCTTTTCAGATTATCCTCTGTAAAATTTTTTACAGCTTTTACAGGGGTTTTTGTAAACAACGCCTGACTTACTGAAAGGGCTGTTCTTGATGAGGTTTTTTTTTTTTTGATGGTGTTCTCATATTTGAATACTACTTGTACATTAAGTTTCCTCAGTATGTGAACAACATCAAGAAAATTTTCATGGAAGGGGAGGACAAGGGTTCTTTGACTGTTCTGGCGATCTGGCTTATTAGTTTTCCCTTCAAGGAATCGTTTCTTGGCTGTATTGTGGCACTGAGTTAGTATGCTTTGTGGATATTTTACCTTCTTTCAAATACTCTGAATCATTTTTAGTTCATCTAAAAATTATGGGTCTGAAATTCTATATGCTCTTAAGTACATGGATATGAACACAGATCTTTTTACATTAATATGTACAGCACAATGAGGATTTGGTAAGAAAGTTAAAATCTCTAAATGTCATGTACTCCTACAAATTAGTCAGCTTTGACGTTAAATCATTATTCACAAATGTCCCTGTTGATGATGTTTTAACTTTCCTGCCAAGCATTCTGGGTAGTAACATTGATGGTATTCCCTCTGAAAACATTATCAAGCTAATTAAATTGTGCATTGTGAACTCTTCTTTTATCTTTGAAGGCAAATTTTACGCACAGAAATTTGGTATGGCCTTGGGTAATCCCCTCTCCCCAGTTCTAGCAAATATTTACATGGAATACCCGGTACTTTGAGAAACACTTACTGACCTCCATAAAGGAGCAAAACATAGTTTGGCTCCGATACGTTGATGATATCCTGTGCTTGTGGCCTAACAGTCTTCCCATTGATGAATTTCTCCTGAAATTAAATTCGTTAGTTCCATCGATTAAGTTTACTCATGAGATGGAAATAGATAATGAATTTCCATTTTTGGATTGTAAAGGTTATCAGGGACCAAAATGTTTTGAAGACTAAAGTATACAGAAAACCTACAAATATTATGTCATATGTGCATTATTATTCAAACCATCATATTAATGTAAAAAGATCTGTGTTCATATCCATGTACTTAAGAGCATATAGAATTTCAAACCCATAATTTTTAGATGAACTAAAAATGATTCAGAGTATTGGAAAGAAGGTAAAATATCCACAAAGCATACTAACTCAGTGCCACAATACAGCCAAGAAACGATTCCTTGAAGGGAAAACTAATAAGCCAGATCGCCAGAACAGTCAAAGAACCCTTGTCCTCCCCTTCCATGAAAATTTTCTTGATGTTGTTCACATACTGAGGAAACTTAATGTACAAGTAGTATTCAAATATGAGAACACCATAAAAAAAAAAAAACCCTCATCAAGAACAGCCCTTTCAGTAAGTCAGGCGTTGTTTACAAAAACCTCTGTAAAAGCTGTAAAAATTTTTACAGAGGACAATCTGGAAAAGATTTGGAAACTAGAATCTCACAACATAAATACAGTGTAAGGACAGCCCAACAGAGCAGTGGTTTATTTCAGCACAAAGCATCCAGTGATCACCATATTGACTGGACAGGCTCTAATATTCTAGCAAGATCAAAAAGCTTAGATGAAAGAAACGTAATAGAATCTTGCCTAATTTCTGGCACATATGAAAAGAATGTAAACATGAGCTACGGTCATTTTAAGTGTGATAAATTGTTAACTGAATTAATTTTAAAGCAGTGTCCCCCAGACTAACAACTGATTGTTCCCTGTAGTCTCCTGGTAGTGTAGTCACACCTGTGTGGGAGACACCTAGCATTAATCCTCTAGGTCTTAAGTTAAGCAGCAGTATTTATTCCCTCCTCCTCCTCCTCCTCCTCCCTCCCCCCTCTCCCCTTCCCTTTTCACCTCCACCCCTCCCCCTTCCCCTTCCCTCCCCCTCCCCTTTCCTCCCATCCTACTCCCTCCTCCTTTGTCACGTGCATCCCTAAGGAAGAATAAAGAGAGGTTCCTATTGTTCTGTGCATCGCCCATTTTCAGATTCAGGTCATCCTTTGTTGTGCGCCACTCCCTGCCGCAGGTGACCAATAGTTAAGCCGCAGGTAAAAATTCAGGTCATTCTTTGTTCTGTGTGCCACTCCCTGCTGCGGGTGTGCATAAAAGACCTCTACCCTTTACGTTTCTGTCTCACTCTGTCTGAAGATGTAATATACGAAAGTACTCACTGTCGCTCCTTTCATTTCTTCTGTGGTGATTTTCCATACATATCTTCACGGTGAAGTGAAGTTTCTGCATATATATAAATATATATATATATATATATATATATATATATATATATATATATATATATATATATATATATATATATATATATATATATATATATATATATATATATATACAGAGAGAGAGAGAGAGAGATAGCCTAAATATATATATATTGTTACGGAACAGAGAAAGATAATGTACACTTTAAGTGAGAATACTAAGAGTCACTACTGTCCCGCAAAGTTCCAGGTTCAAAACAAAAGAGTTAGGTAAAATTACAAGTTAAAGTTTAATGCTCAAACTAACAACAAAACATTCAGGACTCATAAGGATAATGTAATGGCAAAAACAGGTTGAATATATGGTTAACTGCAATAGCCTCTATTAACACGAAATTAGCAAGAGTAAATTTATCTAAGTCAGCCCTGATAAAATGAGATACCAGATAATACTCAGTGAATGCCAGATAAATTATTACAGATACAAAATTGTATTAAAACTGGCTGACAAAATGAATCCCACATAAATTACAAAAACCTCACTAGGCCTACAAATCAACACCTTATGCTATACAGTACAAGGAAAAAATGCAATAACAGTTATACTCAAATTACACAGCTGCTAGATGGTTGGAGACTTCTTGAGCACTCACAATAATAATAACTGTACAGGGGAGGACAGAGATGTGAACAAAATGAGGAGCAGATCTAAGTGGCAATGATGCAGAGACTGAGCTCATTATATAGGGGCCAAGAGAGCTTGATACAACTTGTAAGAAGGACGCGCAAATGAAGCCATGGGGACAAA
Source organism: Coenobita brevimanus (assembly GCF_032717465.1). NCBI lineage: Eukaryota > Metazoa > Arthropoda > Malacostraca > Decapoda > Coenobitidae > Coenobita > Coenobita brevimanus. The sequence continues at coordinate 37,072,328 of NC_136986.1, forward strand.
GAGCTGAAAATCCCGCTCTGAATAACAGAGAGAACGACTTACTCTACTATAACGGTAGAAGGGGGGGACTGAGGCAGAACACGCTCGTGATCAAACATGCAGCAACTGTGCGTTAAAATTACACAAAGGATGATGAAATCATAGGCTATGTAACAATATATATATATATATATATATATATATATATATATATATATATATATATATATATATATATATATATATATATATATATATATATATATTGCCAGACGCCTCAATCCCGTTTGGGGTGGCCACAAACAAATCGCCTCCAAGTCGCCCTGTCCCCCGCCATTTCACTCCCCTGCTCCCAACTCACACCCCCTCTCTCTCATATACCTCTCCACCCCATCCCTCCATCTCATCCTCGGCCTCCCCCTCCCTCTTCCCCCATCCACCTCACTCACATACACTCTCTTCGTCAGTCTTTCACCCTCCATCCTCTCCACATGGCCAAACCACCTCAGTGTGTTCCTCATAACGCTTCCTATCACATCCATATCCACACCACAACGCTCCTTTATATCCTCATTCATCAGCCTGTCTCTCCATGTGACTCCACAGGCTCCTCTTAAAAAAACTCATTTCCACTGCTCTCACTCTTGACTTGTGTCCTTCCAACAATGTCCAAGCTTCACTTCCGTACGTTAGAGTTGGTATCACAATACTGTCATGTAGTAACTTTTTCACTTCCATGCTCACTTCCCTGTTTCTTATCACTGCTTTCAAAGAACCAGCAACCTTTCTTCCCTGCTGTACCCTTTCAAGCACTTCACCCTCCAAACCTCCATCCTTACTCATCACACTACCCAAGTACTTAAACGTACTCACATTTTCCAATTCCTCACCATCCAACTTCGCTGTACATTCACTAACTTCACCTCTCTCAAAGACCATCACTTTACTCTTCCCTACATTCACCTTTAGATTCCGTTTCTTACACACTCTCTCAAACTCATCCACCAAGCCTTGCAGCTCCCCTTCGTCTTCACTCAACAACACAGTATCATCTGCAAACAACAGTACAGGGAGTTTCCAAACACTATCCTCTCTCACCAGGGCCACTCCAACATCCACTACCCTACCTTGTACCTCTTTTATTACCCCATCCATGTACAGATTGAACAACCATGGAGACATGACACATCCTTGTTTCAACCCAACTTTCAAAGAGAAAAATTCACTTAGTTCACCATCCACACGCACTGCAGCCTTCGCACCATCGTACATACTCTTCACAGCATTCAACAACTTCCCATCTACTCCATATATTCTTAACACTTTCCACAATCCTTGTCTATCCACCCTGTCATATGCTTTCTCCAAATCCATGAAAGCCGCATACAACTTCTTTCCCTTCTCTAGAAACTTTTCCACTAAAGATCTAAGAATGAATATCTGATCTACACAACCTCTTCTCTTCCTGAAGCCTCCCTGTTCTTCTCCAACTAATTTCTCTGTTCTTTCTCTAACTCTGTCTTTAAGTATCCTACCATACACTTTTCCTATTATACTAAGAAGACAAATGCCCCTATGATTACCACACACTTCTTTTTCCCCTTTTCCTTTGTACAAGGGAATATATATATATATATATATATATATATATATATATATATATATATATATATATATATATATATATACACCTAGGCTGCTTCCCCCAAAGAAAGTGAGGTAGCCGAGACAGGACTCATCAATTTACTCATCCACACACACACACACACACATTAATTCATATCATATCCCCAAGGGGAAGATGAGGCAGATCCTCACCGCACCACACTGCACGAGGGTCAACTGCACAGTGCAATCAGAAACATCCGCAGCAGGACCCGACAGAAGAGGTGGTTTACCCCTGCCACATGATAATAGATCCATCCTCTTACCCACACCTGACCTGAACAGCTGAACACACATACACACACACACACACACATATATATATATATATATATATATATATATATATATATATATATATATATATATATATATATATATATATATATATATATATATATATATATATATATATATATATATATATATATATATATATATATATATGTAGTTTCGGAACGATGTCCAGCATGGAAAGCATTATTGACGGGAATTATTTTTATGTGACCCATTCAGTTCGGAAATCAGTCGTATGCCCAAGAAAAATCGTCTATATCTTTATCTATCCACATCTTATCTAACCACATCTTGTCTAACTGCATCTTATCTATCCACATCTTATCTATCCACATCTTATTTATTCACACCTTATCTATCCACATCTTACCTGTCTAAACATTGACCACATTACCTAACCATATCTCACCTAACCATCTTCTCTAACATCTAATCTAAACACACTTTATCTAACCAAGCTGTAACGCAAATCACTTCATCAAAGCGTTCAGGGTAGGCTAGGTGGTGGCCGAGTGGTTAGGAGGTCGTGTGTTTGATACAATGCGAGGCCTAAACTGGGCTGTAGCGGGGAACAGTTGGATTAATTTCACTAACACTGACAAATAATCTACTACAAAACTCACCACGTCATGAAATCTATCTGTTTATCACGTCATAAAATCTATCTATATCTGTGTCTGAATATCTATCTATCTATCACCCACTAATAACCACCAACACCCCAGCCCGACCGAAGATAGTCCTAGCATGTATTCAACAGGGAAAGTGGGCAAAATCATCCAAGTGGTGTCATGCAAAGGTGTGTGGCAGGACTGCTGGGCCTGAGGGAACGGGCTATTTGGGTAACATGCTAATTCACGTATCGAACTCTAGGCATAATACCAAGAGTTTATCAGACAGCGCATACCTCCATCAGCACCAACAATTTTTTTATTTCTATCTGTTCAACGTCACTTTTTTTAATTTTTTCTCCGGCGGATGTAATTAATTGTACGGTCTTAGTCCTCCCTGGTTACACAATCTCAGAGAAAGCATTCCCGCCGCGACGCCAATAATATTAACGATTTATTCCTTCATCCAGACCCACCTCAAAATCTAAGCAACTCTTCCTTGACCCAGTGCCCACCCATCCACCATATATCACAGAAATATGACAACAATTTTTTTTATACACCTTGTGCACAGACAGACAGACAAACAGACATGGGTGAATACATAACCTCTTCCAATTTCACTGACGGATGTAAAAAAAAAAAAAAAAAAAAAAAAAAAAACTGTAGTACAAAAGGTACCCAAGTAATGGAAGCAGTTTTTCTCTTCTACTTTTTTCCTTTCTTTCCCTTTCAATTTTTCCTCATTCTTTTCGTCGGTGGGTCAGGAGTGGAGGAGGGCGGGTCTTGGTGGTCGAATGCAATATGGTTCCTGAAAAAAGTCAAATCAGGACCTAACTGGCCTGTAATGGGCCATGAATGTCAGAGCAGCTGTTTGGTTTGGGTTTTATTTATTTTTATTTTTCTGACGTAATTGGGGGGTCCATATATAACGCATTTCGATTCTCGTGTGTTGCGGGGACGGCAGGGTTACATACTCTTTTTTATGTAACCTGGGCTAAAATTACTCTCCATGCTCTGTTTAATACTCCTTATAATCTAACATGGCACAGAGTTATCATCAAAAATTACCCTTTACGCTGTTTGTAATCTAACTTGGTCTATAATTGCCCACTATTTTTAATTCTCTTTGCCCATTTTGACTTGGCATCACATTACTCCCTCTCTCCATCTTGAATGCTGAACTGTACCGGTCGATTAGCACTAGAATATGGTGCCAGTCACGAAGAAGTGCTATGGAAAGGACGCACAACCTTCCCTTCTGCAACTGAGCTACAGTACATGAGGTAAGCTGTAAAAGGACGAAAATCTGTGCCAACTCAAGCTAAAACGACTCTAATGGATGCCTCGTAAGATTTCTATAGTTCTCTCACCTTAACTTGGCCCAAATTTTCGTCCCTTGCCAGCTTATTTCATTTAGTGGCAGAAAAAGGCAACATTAGGGCTCTACATCTTTTCCAGAGCACTTCCTCGTGACTAGCATCATACTCTAGTGTTAATTGTTACAACTAAGCCTGCAGGAAGATGGCAATTTTAGGCCAATTTAGTGTAAAAGAAGTTTGGTCAAATTCACCTTCCAATCTGACTACACCTGGCCAGCGAGTGTAATTATCACCATAAACACCTGGACTCTTGTTGTTGTCGTTACTGTTGCTGTTGTTTTTATAATATTATTATCATCATCATCATTATTATTATTATTATTATTATTATTATTATTATTATTATTATCGTTATTATTATTATTAGGTCGGTGGGGGCGCTCATCATTCACTCACTCGATGTAGTGCTGCTCTCGGGTGACTGTCCTTTCCTCTCTTCCTTCCTTCTCTCCTGCCATCCTTTTCTGTCTTTCTTTCCTTTTTTCTTTTCTCTTCCTTCTGTTTACAGGTGACTCTACACTGGGTGACAAGCCAAATGGTTTATTGTTCACCAGGAAACCATTTACTAAGCTGGGTGGTAACCAACTAACCATATAACCAAGCTATGGCGCCTGGTGGTTTAGTGGGAAATCAAGGTGCTCCAGCCGGATTAAGCCTGTGTAGGTTTATATCTGAGGGGTGGTTGGGGTTTATTACTCACATGCCACTCAGGAGTTAGTGAGGCTGGGCACTCTCATCTTAAATGTCAGGACCAACTTGCCTAGCCCCGGGCCTCCACGCTCCTTATGGGGCAACACGGGATTAGATGACGTATGTATGGGTATTACTATTACTACTACTACTACTACTACTACTACAGTGGTAGTAGTAGCAGTAGTCAATCTATATCGGATACGTTTATGTAAAGCTACAGAACGTGGTGAATGTTTTTGGCATATGCGATAGAGCCAGGATTCCGGGGGCTTGATTTTTTTTTTTTTTTTTAATGTGACCGACTCTGGGCATAGGCTTCACAGCCTGCTTTCAAGGCCCAGTAGTCCTCCTACGTACCGTACACCTCTACAAGTCATGATAATTGAATGGAAGCGTGACCCACTGGACTGGGCAAAATTGAGCTATCTGGACATTGCTACTCCTCACCCTGCCCTATGGTGGGAAAGGAAGTCCGGATGATGATGATGATGATGATGATTAGTACTAGTATTATTAAGCACCATCATCATCATCATCATCATCACCATCATTACAGCCATTACAAGACGATTTTATTCAGCAGGTAAAGCCGCCTGGTACTGAAGGGGTAATGAAGGCTGCGTCTAACCCCTCCAGTTGCAAATGCCTCCACGAAGCTGAATAAAATCGTCTGCATATACAAGGAATTAAATAGAAAAAAATATCAATGGAGTGAAAGGGTTAAAATGGAGAAAATGGTCTGAGAGCGGCAAGGAAAAGATATAGATGATGATGATGATGATGAGCAGGAGGAGGAGGAGGATCGTGATGATGATGATGATGGTGATGATAACGATGACTACGATGGCTGCAGATAATGATACTTTTGATTGCAGTCCCGTAATAATTGATCAGACTCTTCCAGCTCCCAAATTACCCTTTACATAAGAGAAGGTTGGTTGTGTTTGGCGGTGGAGTGGAAAAAGGTCAAGGGATAATGAAGGTGAAATGAGATGCTGACAGCAAATCGGGTTCTGGAATAGACTGAGACGGACAAAGGCCAGTTCAGGGAATATTGGACTGAGGAAGGAACACACACACACACACACACACACACACAAAAGACGGCAGCCCAGCATAAATGTCAATAAATGTCTATCTGTTCAGGCGACATGGAGGGGCGGGCGTAATGGAGCGCGGCGGGAGAGATGGCCAGTCAGTCAGTCAAGATGGCCGCCTCCTCCACGCAGCTTGGTCTCCCCCTCCTCCTCTTGATCTCCTTACCCTCCGTCGCCGCCTCCCTCCTGACGGCGATCGGGGCGATAGGTAAGATAAAAATAAACTACACAGACGATTTCCTTCAGTAGTTTTCACGCGGGGGTAGCGGAACTTGCACGACAATAGAGTAAAATCGCTTCCTTTCCACCGACTTGGCCCTGACTCTCCTTTTCATTTGATGTTAAAATTTTTCTGTCAAAGGTGTGATTCGGAAATAATGGCGCGCGTGTTCCTTGGTTACTCTGTCTTTCCTTCAGTTCCTTTTTTTTTTTTTTGTAATACTTATTCTCGGTGTCTCTTAACAATTATTTTTTTTCTTATTCTTTCTTTGTCTTTCTTTTTTTTGTTTTTCTGACTTCTCCTTTTTTTTTTTTCATTTTTCTTCCCTCTTTTTCATTTTCCTTTTTTCCTCCTGAGACGCTGGGCAGGTAAGAAGCTACCCGGCAAGCAACCCACGCCAACCCTGACTACTACTATACATCCCTGCTACTACTACTACTACTGTACTACTGCTATCCCTATTACTATTCCTACTACTACTACTACTACTACTACTACTATTACTACAACTACTACTACTATCCCTATTACTATTCCTACTATTACTACTAGTCCCTATTACTATTCCTACTACTGCCACTTTCCCTATTACTATCTCCACTACCACCGCCACCACCACCACTACTACTAAGTATCCCTACTAGTACTACTACTACTACTATCCCTATTTCTATCCCTACTACTACTACTACTACTACTACAATCCCTGTTACTATCCCCATTACCATCTCCATCACCAACACCACTACAGCTACTACTACTTCTATCCCTGTTATTATCCCTATTACTATCTCCACTACCACCATCACTACCACTACTATTACTACTACTACAACTATCCCTGTTACTACTTCCACCATCACCACCACCACCACCACCACTACTACTATCCCTTCTTCTACTACTACTAGGCTACTACTACGGTCCTTATTGTTATCTCTACTATCACAACCAACACCACCACTACTACTGCTACTACTGCTACTACCACCACCACTACTACTGGCTATTCAGAAAAATCAGTTAAATCAATTATGGGAAGATGTGAAGGAGGGCTTGTTTGTCTGTGGAAAAAGAACGCTGCCTTTAATGTACTGTCTCTTGAAGTAAATAAATATGATAATTGTGGAAATAATTAGAGGTTTCACAATAGTACTGGTAAATGTGTATCTAAAAAGGGGTGTTTTAGAGGATACCACCCTTGAACTGTATTTAGAGCCACTGAGTTAGAGCAGGCTTTAATTAATTTTATTTATGATAATGTGTATTTTTTAGGAGATGTTAATCACACCTTTGACCGAAGAATCATAACAACATATGAAAAGGAGAATCCGCGCCAAGTTGATGTGAACGAAGCGTATTTACCATTTTTCGTGTAAGTTGATATGAATGAAGTATTTACCCCCTTCACCGCAACACCTGCATGAGTTAGACAGGGTGCCAAAGAAGTTAGTTGGGGAGTGAAAGATAAAATTGGTAGATTACTAGTGGAGAAGGGAGAAAAAGTGAGCAGATGGAGAGAACACTTTGATGAATTGTTGAATATAGAGAACGAAAGTAATATAAGTATAGGTGGCTGGGGAATGGTTGGGATGTGAGAAGAGAGGAAGAAATCAGTAGGATGGAAGTAGTGGAAGCAATGGAGAAAGTTAAAATGGGGAAAGCCCCAGGAATTGATGGAGTGTGTGGTGAAATGCTGAAGCATGGGGGAGAGATAGCAATAGAATGGATGTGGAAGATGTGCAGATTGGCCTGGGAGGAAGGTAGACCTGGAGGATTGGAAGTCAGGTATAATTATTCCCTTGTACAAAGGAAAAGGGGAAAAAGAAGTGTGTGGTAATCATAGGGGCATTTGCCTTCTTAGTGTAATAGGAAAAGTGTATGGTAGGATACTTACTGACAGAGTTAGGGAAAGAACAGAGGAATTAGTTGGAGAAGAACAGGGAGGATTTAGGAAGGGAAGAAGTTGGGTAGATCAGATATTCATTCTTAAATCTTTAGTGGAAAAGTTTCTAGAGAAGGGAAAGAAGTTGTATGCAACCTACATGGATTTGACAAAGCATATGACAGGGTGGATAGACAAGGATTGTGGAAAGTATTAAGAATATATGGAGAAGATGGGAAGTTGTTGAAGGTCGTGAAGAGTATGTATGAGGATGCTAAGGCTGCAGTGCGTGTGGATAGTGAACTGAGTGAATTATTCTGTTTGAAGGCTGGATTGAAACAAGGATGTGTCATGTCTCCATGGTTATTCAGTCTGTACATGGATGAGGTTATAAAAGAGATACAAGGTAGGACAGTGGATATTGGAGCGGCCTTAGTGAGAGAGGGAAGTGTTTGGAAACTCCCTGTACTGTTGTTTGCAGATGATATTGTGTTGTTAAGTGAAGACGAAGGGGAGCTGCAAGACTTAGTGGATGAGTGTGGAAGTGTGGAAGAAACGGAATCTAAAGGTGAATGTAGGGAAGAGTAGAATGATGGTCTTCGAGAAAAGTGAAGTCAGATTGGATGGAGAGGACTGGAGAATGTTTAGTGTGTTTAAATACTTGGGTAGTGTGATGAGTAAGGATGGAAGTTTAGAGGGTGAAGTGCTTGAAAGGGTGTAGCAGGGAAGAAAGGTTGCTGGTTCCTTGAAAGCAGTGATAAGAAACAGGGAAGTGAGCATGGAAGTGAAAAAGCTACTACACGACAGTATTGTGATACCAACTCTAACATATGGAAGTGAAGCTTGGACCTTGTCGGAGGGACAGAAGTCAAGTGTGAGAGCAGTGGAAATGAGTTATATGAAAGGAGCATGTGGAGTCACATGGAGAGACAGAGTGACAAATGAGGAAGTGAAGGAGTGTTGTGGTGTGGATGTGGATGTGATAGAAAGCGTTAGGAGAAGCACATTAAGGTGCTTTGGCCTTGTGGAGAGGATGGAGAGTGAGAGACTCACGAGGAGAGTGTATGTGAGTGAGATGGAGGAGGGGAGAGGGAGGGGGAGGCCAAGGATGAGATGGAGGGATGGAGTGGAGAGGTATATGGGAGAAGGGGGTGTGAGCTGGGAGCAGGGCAGTGAAACGGCGGGGGACAGAGCGACATGGAGGCGATTTGTTTGTGGCCACCCCTTACGGGATTGAGGCGTCTGGCAATAGATAGATAGATAGACAGACCTTTTTTTTTTAGATAAAGCATAGAATTATCTCAACAATTTTATTGGGAGAAATGACCTAAAATGTTTTGACTATGACATGCTTGATAATAACTCTTGTACATTTATTCCTTACAATAACTTACACAAAATGTTTAAATCATATTATCGGTAGATGTTCCAAAACTGTGATAATTTCCAAAATACAGGTGTTATATTATTTTACTGGATCAGACCATTTACCTATGTCTATATGTATGCATGTAAATTGCCCTGAAGAGTGCTTTAGTACATTTAGCCAGGAAGAAACTGGTGTTAGTGAGGACTTTTTAAACTGGAACAGCCTAAGTGGTGATGATACTAAAGCAATAGAAAATGATGTTAGCAAGGATTTGACAAGTATGATTGCTCTTGAAACATTCAGTTGCCAGGTTACTGGATGCCAACATAAGCAGCATATACAGGAACTTGATATTTTCTATGAACTACTGATATCTTCATTAGTATCTCATACTAAGAAATGTAAATGTAAGAGGATAAGAAAAAAATGTAAAATTATTCCTGGTTGGAACAGAAATGTTAAGCACTATACGAGAGATCACGCTACGACTACATGGAATGGTTAAAAAAGGGAAATGAAAGATATTCAGGGGAGTATATGAAGAAGGTTGGTAGCAGGAAAGAATTTCAGTTAGCACTCTCTAAGTGTAAGGAAGAAAGTAGTGAAAGGTCAAAGGCTGTTGAAGAATATTATTCAGATAAGTGTATGATAGCTTTTTGGAAAGAAATCTAGAAACAAAGTAATAAAATAAGGTCATCAAAAGTAGATGGGACAAGTAAATAAACATATTTAATGAAAGAATCCTCAAAGGAGATGAAGATGTTAGTAGTGGTGATGATAAGGACTCTTTCTTGCAGTATTAAAAGAAAGGTGGAAAATTAAAAGAAAGTTTTGTATAAGCATATCAGCTGAAAGATTTTCTATGTAAATGAAGTTATTAAATGAAGGTATTAGGCATGATGACTTACATTTTGTTTTACTAAAGCATGCATTTGTGGAGTTTTTAATTGTTTTAACATATTTTATCAACAGTTGTTTTACTCATTGTTATGTACTTGTAGAAATGCTAAAGGGTGATATCACTCCCATAATAAAAGATCTGAAGGGTAACACAGGGGATTCCGCTAACTATAGACCTGTAATGGTTTCATCTTGTATTTTAAAAATTTTAGAACTTCATTTTTTCAACATTTTAAGTGAGAAAGTATTTTTTCACTGCAAACAATTTGGTTTCTGTAATGGAATGTCCACAGGAGATGCTTGTTTTCTTAATGAAAGAAACCTTTAGGTCTGATACAAAAGGAGACATAAAATCATATACAGTAAATGCTTTTGTGGATCTATCAGAGGCCTTTGATAATGTTAACCATTTTAAACTGAGTCACTTTTACTGGAGAGAGGAGTTCCTCCTGACTTAATTTTAATGAGATGTTTAAGAAATCAGTTTGCAAGTATTACATGGAATGGGAGTAAAGGAATGTGTTATACAGTTAATAAAGGAGCGAGGCAGGGAGGAGTTCTCTCTCCTTTTCTTTTTAAACTACACATAGATAATGTTTTAAAAACTCAGACGGAAACTGATGTGGGTTGCTGCCTTGGGGTTGCAAGATTGAATGCAGTTGCATATGCTGATGATATCGCGTTACTAGCCGACAGTGAAAACAGTATTTTATACTTGTGTGACATACTTATTTAAATAGAATATTAATAGCTTGAAATTAAGAATTAACAAAGATGAATAAAAAATTGTTATATTTCATTGTAATACGAATCAGGGACAAGGTTTCCTTTATTTAAATCGGCATGAAGTGGTGAATGAATACAAATATTAAGGCTATATTATTCAAGGTAACTTTTCAGATCATCGTGATATTTCTTTCAAACTGAACTCTTTTTATGCTAAATTTAACTAGGTAATTAGAAAATTTAGGAGTGATAATGCAAAGACGTTACTGGATTTGTTTAAAGCATACTGCGTGCCTGACCATGGTTTAAATCTTTGGAATAAGAAAGATGTGCTTAGGAGCAATGTTTTCAGAAGCTTTGAAAGTGCATTTTCAAATGCTCTCAAGAGAATATATAATGTCCCAGTATTACTAAGTAATCATAGTTTATTCAAAGCAGCAGGACTACTTTTACTTAGACACAATGTTGCCCTAGTACAAACTAGATATTTTAAAGCCTTAAGTTAAAAGAAGAACATGGTTTTTAGGTTATTTTATCAGTCCTCTGGCCACCATGTTCCTTGTTTATTGAAATATTTTTTATGATAAATATGAGATAGATATACTGGATAACTCTTTGGACATTATAAATGCAAGAATTCAGTGTGTGCAAAACCATGAGGAAATAAGTGGTGTGGAGTTAATGACAATTTTGATTAAGATGCATAACTTTATATTGTACGTGTATGTATGCAAATTATATGTATATGGGTTTTAGTCTGTTTTTTTTTTTTTTTTATTCAATGAAATTGGATCCACTCCTCGGTCTGATTGTTAAGGATATATTTATTGTACATATTTTATTAAACTAACAACCTGACCTAACCTACCCTAACCTGACCTAGCCTAATCCAACCCTAGTAACCTAACCTATCTCAACCCTGCCTAACCTAACTTAATCCAATCCTATCTGACCAAGCCAAACTCAACCAAACCTAACCTAGCCTAACTCCACCCTACCTAACCCAACCTAATATAACCTAACCTCACTAAACAGCTTCTGCCTCTCACCTTACCCAACGTAACCTAACCTCGCCTAATCTTCTGTTTCTCCTCCAAACAGCCGGACAGTCTCTCGGTCAACATTCCATTGCCAAGCTGGTGTCGGAGCCACTACGGGGCCACGACATCCTGTTGGTGCCGGATGACCTAACCCAGCGCCTAATCGACCTGAACTGGGTCATAAGAGCTACTGAGGCGTCCCACAACACACCCGTCATCCTCTCCACCCAGGACTTCCTTCTACACAACACCCTACCTGCCCAAAACACCAAGGGCTCCCTTCTGACGGCAATCTTAGTCTTTTACGAGGATCCGAGGGAGTTCTTTGACTTCCTTGGCGCTAACATGGAGTGGAATCCCGGATACCTGGTGCTTGTGTGTCTCAACCCACATCTCAACACCACGTCCGTCCTTTCCCAGCCGGTCCTTCAGCGTTCAAGGTTTATTTTACTCCTCCAGCTGGTCTCTCATCGAGGAAGACTGCACCTTGAGGCCTTCACCAGCACGCCCTTCAAGTGCAACTCTCAGGGCAGGTTTCTCACACGGACATCAATGGGGGCCTGGGATCCTGAAGCCAGGAAGAGCCGCTGGGCCACTTTCCCTCACCGTTTTCGTGATTTTGACAGGAAGGTGTTGGAGGTCCCTGTAGTGTGCCACGACAACCCCTTCCTGTACTACGGCCAGGATGGCAAATGCATTGGAGCCAACATAGATATCCTGCAGATGATGGGGGACAAGCTTAACTTCACCTTCATCACAGTGAAGGTCCTCAACCACCAATGGGGCTTCAAGATCAATGGCACATGGCATGGGATGTTGGGTCAACTCATGTATTACGGTAAACACATCATGATCAGTTCTAACCAGCTCACAGTTGAGAATGTCCAGGAGTTTGACTGGACTTACCCCTACTGGGAAAACTGCTTCGTCATCACCGTCCGTGTGCCCCTGCCGCTGCCCCTCTGGAGAAACATTCTGTACCCTTTTTCCACCCTCGTGTGGATTCTGGTAATCGTCACCACCATAGTGTCTGCCTCCTTACTTTCCTCTCTCGTCTACTGGATGCGCTACACCGACGATCCAATTGGTTTTGCTCTCAAGGTAAACCGAGTGTCCATATATATATATATATATATATATATATATATATATATATATATATATATATATATGTAAAATCATCATGATCATCTGGACCTCCTTTCCCACCCTAGGGCGGGGTGAGGAGTACCAGCGTCCAGACAGAAAGTTTGACCAGTTCAATGGGCCATGCTTCCATTCACTCGTCATTCAAGCCCACGGAATCCTGGCTCCATCTGATAGACCAAAAAATTTCACCTCGTTCTGTAGCTTCACGTATACTTATCTGATAGAGCAAATCCGAACGCTGTCACGTTAAAAAGGGGTGGCAACCCTTGGTTATGCACTTCTTTCCACAAGATTCATCCAGCCAGCTCTATTTCTTGTCAGTCCCTTAGCCTCACCAACTTCCAAAGCTCTCTTCTTCACACATTCATCCACCATATCCCTCCGCCTTCTTCTTGGCTTACCTTCCTCCTTCAGATTCGCTCAGATATACCCTTTTCACCACTCTATTGTTATCCATTCTCTCCACATGGCCATACCATCTCAGTAAACTCTCTTCGATTCTGGTGTCCACAGACTTCCTCACTCCACAACTTTCATGCATCACATTATTTCGTATCCTATCCACCCTCTGTACTCCACATTCATTCCTCAGCAGTTCCATCTTCACTGCTCTTACTGTTGACTTTTCATTTTCATGCCACATCACAATCTCACACCCATATATTAAAGTTGGCACTAACACTCTTTCATGCAAGCCTCACGCAGCTGTAACACTCAAGCCTGTTTCATATCAAGTCCTTCATAGCACAAGCTACTCTCCTTCCTTGTGTCACTTTACTTTCCACATCTCTTGCACATTTTCCTCTCCTTTCTATCACTGTACCCAGGTATTTGAACTCGCTCACCAATTGTAGTCTCTCTCCAGTCACTCTAACCACACTGGGAGTCACCTTCTCTCTCAGTAATCATCACTTTACTCTTTTCTATGTTTACTCTCAAGGCACGACACTCTCAGACATCTACAAAACTCTGCACTAGTCTACCAAGCTCTTGTCCGGTGTTTGCAAGTAGCACTGCATCAGCAGCATATATCAGATTTGAGATATTTCATCCATCACCATTCCTTACCAACGTCATCCCTCTCTCCATTACTCGTGTCTTCTCTCATCACCCCATCCATATATATATATTGAACACCTTGTTGCACACCCACATTGATCGTAAACTATTCACTTAGATGCCCTCTTACCTTTACATATGCCTCACTACTATCATAAAAACTCCTGACGACACATAGCAGCTTACCTTTTACACCGTACATGCGCAAAACTTTCCACAATCCTTCTCTGTTTACTTTGTCGCATGCTTTTTCCATAAATGCCATAAACAACTTATAATCTTTCTCACAAGCCTTCTCCACTATCTGTCTCACTGGAAATTTTTGATCCACACATCCTCTGCCACTCCTAAAGCCACCCTGTTTGTCACTCACAAGGCCCTTAGGCATCTCTCTCTTACTTTTCCTATAATGATTCTTCCATATACCTTCCCTACAACACTCAACAGACTTATGCCACGATAATTCTTGCATTCACTTCGCTCACCTTTATTTTTGTACAGGGGTACAATCACAGCTTTTTTCCATTCTACTGGCACAGTTTCATACATCCATTCCTTCTTACCTATCTCCAACAAGCACTTCATTCCGCTCTCTTCATTACACTTAATCATCTCTGCATACACCTTACCACCCCAGTTGCTTTCCCATTTCGCAGCCGCTTCACAGCGTTCTTCACCTCTGCGAGTGTCACATTTCCTGGCACTGCATTCCTTCTTTGTACACCCCCAAAACCAATCATTTTTACAGTCACTCTGCTCTCTCCATTCCCATTCATTAGACTTTCAAAATATTCTTTCCATCCGGTCCTTACTTCATCCCCATGGGTTAATAATCTACCACTTACAACATTCACACTTTCGCACTTCTTTTCGCTTTCACTTCTACATTTCCGCACCTCTTTCCAGAATAACTTCCTGTTTTCAGAGTAATGTGCATTCATTTTTCTTCCTAGATCATCATTTACCTCCTTTTTCCTCTTCACTAGTCTCTTTACGTGCTTCTTGCCCTCAATATGTTCATTTTTTTTTTTTTTTTCATTTGAACCCCTGTCCTGTAACCACTCTAGCCAATTCCTCTTTTCCTCCACTGCTCTCATAACCTCTTCATCCCACCTTGCCATACCTTTCTACTTTGTTACTCTTGCCAAACCACACACCGCTTTAGCATTCCTAACTAAGCAATCCCTACATGTATTCCACAGGTTGTCCAGATCCATTTCATTCCAATTCACTGATCCCAACTCCTCCCCCGCTTTGGCCCTGTATTCATCTGCCGTTTCTTTGATCCTCATCTTTTCGACTTTCAGTCTCTCTCCCTGACTGCTCCTCTCTCTCCTGGTCCACCTCACTCCTCTCAGGTTGATCTTTCATACCACAATCATATGATCTGACAAATCTCCACATCGTCCTCTCACTGCCCTCATAACAGCAACACTTCCCAGCATCGATTTCTCTAAGACAACCTAATCAATCAGGCTCCTTTTAACATGATCTCCATTCCCTGTATACCATGTATATTTATGTGCATCTTTGTGTTACAGATGCATTACCTCCTTTCCTTACATGTGTCCTTCAGTCGCTTCCCATGATCATCCACTCCTGGTACTCCATTGCAACCCATTACGTCACTCACAGGAACAGCGCCTACTCTTCCATTCATATCGCCCGTTACAATCACTTATAACCCCTGGGCATTTCTTCCACTGCTTCATCCATCTCATCCCAAAACCTGTCTTTCTTAGTCTCGCTTCTGTCATCACACGGTGCATACGCTACAATCACTGACACTTTCACCTTCTCAAACTTGAACTTGACATACATACATCTCGAGCTGACACATTTGTAATCTCTCATTCAACTCTGCCACACTTCATTTATCAACAAAGCAACTCATTCCTTGCATCTTCCTCACCCGTTCATGCCCGACCATACACATTTCACACCCTCCCACTCCTCCATTTCACACCATTTCATCTTTGTTTCACAAAGTGCTATCACTGCATATCTCGCACTCAACAACACATTCACTACTTCCACCCTCTTGCATTTCATATTCACACCTCTCACATTCCACATGGCCATGCGAGCCTGCCCATTTGGTTGGGCAGGTATTGGGCCCTCCGAGGCGCTCCGAAACTTCTGCCATGATTTAGTAATTTTAGATAGGGGAATATGGGGGACGCTTAACCCGGCCAAAAACCCTGATATTATGATTACCACCCAGCGTAGTAAATGGTTGCCTAGGTACAGGAAACCATTTGGCTTGCCACTCAGTGTAGATACCACAACGCATCCCTACACTGAGTGAGTGGATGATGGGCGTCCCTACCTACGACAATCCCACCTACCATATATATATATATATATATATATATATATATATATATATATGTGTGTGTGTGTGTGTGTGTGTGTGTGTGTGTGTGTGTGTGTGTGTGTGTGTGTGTGTGTGTGTGTGTGTGTGTGTGTGTGTGTGTGTGTGTGTGTGTGTGTGTGTGTGTGTGTGTGTGTGTGTTCTTACCTAATTGTATCTTTACAAGAATGAGTCAGGCTCGTTCTGTCCCGTGTATTAAACCATTTTTATCATATATATCCTTAAATTCATGAATTGGCTTTTCACACTGCCTTATTTGGGAAACTAAATTTCCTTACGTCTTTATCACCTCTCTTTTTATGCAGTTTTTTGCAGTGTCCGCTTACTGATGTTTCCCCATAGGTTATATACTCATTTATGTCTATTTTCTCCTTCCCTGATATGCATTTATATAGCATAATCATGTCACCTCTTTTCCTTCTTTCCTGTAGTGTTGGCAGGTTAAGTTTTTCAAGTCTTTCTTCGTAGCTTAGGTCCTTTGAGCTTGGTACACATCTTGTAGCGGCCCTTTGAACTTTTTCAATCTTGTCTATGTGTTTTTAGATTTGAAGACTCCAGACTACTGATGCATACTCCAGGGTTGGTCTGATGAATGATGTTATTATCTTTCTCGGCATGTCATCATTTATGTATGTGAATGCTATTCTCATATTTGCAAGCAGTGTATACATGTTCCGTACCTTCTCACGGATGTGTTCAGCCGGAAATAGTCTGTTATTGATAATCACACCGAAGTCCTTCTCTCTTTCTGATATGTGTAGGGTTTTATTTCCTAACTTATAATCCCAATCTCGTTTTTTTCCACTTTTACCAAACTTGATTACATGACACTTGTCCACATTGAATTCCATTTGCCATGTATTACTCCATTTATGAAGTTTATTTAATTCTTCTTGTAGCTCTTTACGAGAGTCTGTGTTAGTAATTCTCCTTTGTATTTTTGCATCATCAGCAAACATATTTAGATAGCTTTCATTTCCAGTGTTACTGTCTATGTCATTTATATACACTAAAAACATAATTGGTGTCTGCACTGAGCCATGTGGACCTCAGCTAGTCACTTCCCTCCATGATGAGTAATTTCCCATTAATACTGTTCTCATTTTCCCTTTTCTGAGAAAATCTTGCATCCAACAGTAAAGTCTGCTTCGGATTCCTCCTTGATGGTACAGTTTCCTTAAAAGTCTTTGGTGCGGTACTCTGTCAAGTGCTTTCTTGAAATCTAGATACAGTAGATACTGTCCACCCACCATTCTCTTTTCTGTAATGTTTCTGCAACTCTGTCCTAATAACTTAATAGAATAGTAACATATGATTCTCCCTTTCTGAAACCAAACTGTCTTTCTGTTATCATTTGTGTTCTTCTAGATGGTTTACCCAAACTTCACTTATCAGTTTTTCCAGTACCTTGCTTACAGCACTGGTTAGTGATACTGGTCGGCAGTTGGGTGGATTTTGTTTGTTTCCTTTCTTGAGTAGGGAAACAATGTTTGCGTTCCTCCAAATATTAGGTAGTTTACCTTGACGCAAGGATTCCTTGAATATTAAAGAAAATGGTTTACTTAACTCCTTTATACATTCATGTAGCACCCAACATGAAATTTCATCAGGACCATTTGCTTTTCCTTTGTCCAAACTACTTAACTCCTCCTGTATTTCTTTTTCTGATATTCGTATAATCTGGTAATATATGAGGGCATGCCTGTTCCATATCATCCCTCTCAAAATTATTTTCTTCTGTAAAAGCTGAATGGAAATTTTTATTTAGTGCTCCACAAATATCTTTGTCTTGTGTATAGGTAATCCCCTCGTTCGTAAAGGACTGTATCTTATCTTTTACTTTGTTTTTGCTTCGGATGTAGCTGTAAAATTGCTTCGGTTGATCACTACTTTTATTTATAATGTCTTCCTCACAGAGGCGTAGCCAGAAAGTTCACAAGGGAGGAGGGGGGCGGGAGTAGGATGTCTATAGATTCTTGAAAAGGTGGTGGAAGGAGAGCAAAGCCATCCTCTGCAGCTGGGGGTCTGGGGGGGGGGGCGCTGTGAGCCCCCCAAGGAAAATTTTTGAAAATTATGTACCTGTAGAGGCTTTCTGAGACCTATGAAGGTATGTATTGGAATATTTAGATGATAACTCATTATAGTGAACATGAAACATAGAACAAGGAAATGATTTGGGCGAAAAAGAAGATTTTTTAATGATCCTTATGGAATAAAAGAACTATAATGTATCTGGGAGTCTCTCTCTCTCTCTCTCTCTCTCTCTCTCTCCCTATATATATATATGTATGTGTGAGTGGTCGGTGGGGACGCCCACCATCCACTCACTGGATGTAGTGCTGCTCTCGGGTGTCTGCCCTTTCCGCTTCTCCATCCTGCTTTCCTTCCATCCTCTTCTGTCTTTCTTTCCTTCATTCTTTCCACGTCCTTCTGCCTACGGTTGACTTTACATTTCCTCTTCTGTCTTTCTTTCCTTCATTCTTTCCACTTCCTTCTGCCTGTGGGTGATTTTGCACTGAGTGACAAGCCACATGGTTTCCTGTACACCAGGAAACCATTTACTCTGCTGAGTGGTAACCATATAACCAAATTTTGGCGCCTGGTGGTTTAGTGGATAATTATTGCGCTCCAATTAGATTGGGCCGGTGAAGGTTTATATCCAAGGGGTGGTTGGGGTTTATTGCTCACTTGATGCCACTCAGGGATGAGTGAGGCTGGTCATTCCTCTCTTAAATGTCAGGACTAACTGCCTAGCCCAAGGCTCCTACGCTACGCTCCTCATGGGGCAACGTAGGATTGGATGATGGATGGATGGAAGGATGTATATATATATATATATATATATATATATATATATATATATATATATATATATATATATATATATATATATATATATATATATATATATAATGTGATTTATTATTTATTTATTTATTCATTTATTTTTAATGATTTATTATAATTTTTTGGACCAATGCGATTTCAAGATCCTCATGGAGAGGCGACCGCCTCCTCCGCCCCCCCCCCCGTCGCTACGCCACTGCTTCCTCAAACTGTCTTTGGGCTTCTCTCCTTATTCTCGTGTAATCGTTTCGTGCTTGTTTACAGTTATCACATGCCCTTTCCCTATTGTGTCTTCTGTATCTATTCCACAAGTCTCTTTTTTCTTTTGATTTTATACATTCTGTATTAAACCATTTATTTATTTTCATTTCTGCTTCTTTGTGCTGTGGGGTGTAATTTCGGACTCCTATTTCATAAAGTTCACAGAATTTTCTATATATAACGATTAAGTCTTGTCCTCTAAGCTCTTTTTCCAAATCAGTTTCTAAGAAGTACTTCTTTATGTCATGGTAGCTGCCCTTTTTGTAGTTTAGGCTCTTTTTGTAACTTTCTATCTATCTATCTATCTATTGCCAGAAGCCTTAATCCCGTACGGGGTAGCCACAAACAAATCGCCTCCATGTCGCCATGTCCCCCGCCATTTCATCCTGCCCTGCTCCGAGCTCACACCCCCCTCTCTCATATACCTCTCTACTCCATCCTTCCATCTCATCCTCGGCCTCCCCGCTTCCTCTTCCCCCCTCCACCTCACTCACATACACTCTCCTCGTTAGTCTCTAACTCTTCATCCTCTTCACATGGCCAAACCACCTCAGTGTGTTCCTCCTAACGCTTCTATCACATCCACATCCACACCACAACGCTCCTTCACTTCCTCATTTGTCAGTCTGTCTCTCCATGTGACTCCACATGCTCTTCTCAAATAACTCATTTCCACTTCCCTTACTCTTGACTTCTGTCTCTCCAGCAAGGTCCAAGATTCACTTCCATAAGTTAGAGTTAGTATCACAATACTGTCATGTAGTAAAATTTCACTTCCATACTCACTTCCCTGTTTCTTATCACTGCTTCCAAGGGATCAGCAACCATTCTCCCTTGTTGTACCCTTTCAAGCACTTCACTCTCTAAACTTCCATCCTTACTCATCACACTACCCATGCACTTAAATGCACTCACATTCTCCATTTCCTCCTCATCCAACCTCACTGTACATTCACTAACTTCATTTCTCTCGAAGACCATAACTTTACTCTTCCCTACATTCACCTTTAGATTCCGTTTCTTACACAGTCTCCCAAACTCATCCACCAAGCCTTGCAGCTTCCCTTCGTCTTCACGTAACAACACAGTATCATCTGCAAACAACAGTACAGGGAGTTTCCAAACATTGCCCTCTCTCGCTAGGGCCGCTCCAACATCCACTGCCCTACCTTGTATCTCTTTTATGACCCCATCCATATACAGATTGAACAACCATGGAGACATAACGCATCCCTGTTTGAATCCAACCTTAAAATAGAAAAATTCACTCAGTTCGCCATCCACACGCACTGCCTTAGCATCCTCATACATACTCTTCACGGCATTCAACAACTTCCCATTTACTCCATTATATTCTTAATGCTTTCCACAATCCTTGTCTATCCACCCTGTCATATGCATTCCCCAAATCCATGAAGGCCGCATACTCGTACAAATTCTTTCCCTTCTCTAGTAACTTTTCCACTAATGACCTAAGAATGAATATCTGATCTACACAACCTCTTCTCTTGCTGAAACCTCCCTGTTCTTCTCTAACTAATTCTTCTGTTATTTCCCTAACTCTGTCAATAGGTATCTTACCAAATCCTACCATTTTCTACCATATACTTTCCTTACTGCTGACTATGTCATATGCAGTCCTAAAGTTGCACATTAATTCTGCATGTGTGTGTGTGTGTGTGTGTGTGTGTGTCTCAGCACCTTGCAGCCTCACACACACACACACTTCTCTTTCCTTCAGGTATCAGCCGGCCTAGTAAACCAACCAATGCCAGACGCGGAAATAAGGGCGTGGTGGGCGCGGTTATGGCTTGTGTTTTGGTGGGTGGTGGTGGACATCTTAGCGGCCGCCTACATGAGCAACCTTATTTCCGTGCTAACAGAGCCGGCCTTTCCGCCCAGGATACACACTGCAGAGCAGCTGTCCAAGAGTCATGTCATGTGAGGGTGCTGCTGCTGCTGGTTGTGGTAACTGCAGAAGCAGGAGAAGTAGTAGTAGTAGTAGAAGTATTAGTAGTAGCAGTAGTAGTTAATCTCCACACTCAGTTTCTTCTTCTTCCCTCAAAACATTCTTCAGTTTCGTGCCATTCCTTCATCAGTTCGTTTGAAACATAATACAACTCGTTACTGGATAAATAACCTCACACAACCTTTTCATTTTCTTGGTTCAGGCCTTCTTATAGCGATTTATGGGGTAAAATGTAAACTATATGAACAAAGAGTTTGGGATTCTATTTCTTGTGGATTAATCATCATGGTAATTTGCACAGACGTATAAATAGTACCGTAGCTATGTGGAGGCCATCTTGCATTCCCTTGGCTTTTTTTTCTTGGCATTCTTTAGCCTTTGTTGTTTTAACAGATAATTCATCAACCTCACATTTTCTTTCCCATATTCTCTGCCAGTCCGTCCATGATGAATTCTACCAGTTTTGAACCCCCTGGGGCTAAAACCCTCCAAAAACCAAATATAATCTAACCCAACTGAACCAAATTTAGCTTAACCTATCCTACCCAGATTTAACAAACTAAGCTAACCAAACCCAATACAGGTCTACCCCGGTTTAACGATGAAATTAGTTAAGTAAAAACCCGTTGTTAGGCTGGATATCGTAACTCGGGGTAGATTTAACATTTAAAGTATAGGGATGCATTTTTGAGTCTTGGGTTTCCTCCCAACCAAGTCCTAAACCCACCCAAATGAGTCCAAAAGCAAGTTTAAAGCCAATCTAAATGGCGTAACAGCTGTAAAAGAAGCTAACCTAAGCCTAACACCTGTAAATAACTCACTAAAACCAACAAATAATATCTGAAAATCATCAAACATAAGTCTAGAAAAAAATCAAGCTTAGTAAACTGTACCCCAAAATGACACTGTTCACCCCTCCTATGGCTAAAACACACTAATCTAAGTCTAAAAACAGCTTATAGATCAACCTAAACACACAAGGTTAGTCTAAAATATTATCAAAATTGGTTAAAAAAAAATCAAAGCCCATTGTTAAACTGGGGTTTGGCCATCGTCAGGCTGGGTATGGTGGTATTTCTACCCCCATTGTTAAGCTGGGGTATGGCATCTTGGGGTATCATATATCAAGGTATACCTGTATAACCTAACCTAGGGTAACCTGCGTTAACCCAGCCTAACCTAAACTACACTCCCTTTTTCTGCGTCAGTCCGTCCATTCTGGACTACGGCAGTTTTGTACCCCTGGCACTAAAGTCATCCAAGAACCCGGTCCTGGCCACCTTGGGGAGGAGGCTGTTCCTGGACAGTGTGCTCCGGGAGGAAGACCCCTACGGCTACCTGTTGGCGAGGGTGCTGGAAGGAACACACGCTCTTATAAGCACCAGTGACTACCTCTGGTTCACCCTCCACAGGCACAAGATCACCAGGAAGGTTTATCTTCTCGAGGACAAGGTAAATTTTCGTTCATTTCTTTATCATCTTAACTGATTGAGTTATTACCTTTAACAAGATGTTTATTTTCCTTTTTTTTTTGGGGGGGGAGAGGGGGGAACCTATGTGTAACCTCGAGAGAAATGACCAGGAACGAATATATTCAGAAGAACAAGGCAAATTTCTTTCTTTATCTAATTTATTGGCCTGTGTTATTTCCCTTATTGATCTGTTTATATTATGAAGGGCACCCACGCTCTCATATGCTTCCCTAGTTCACGCTGCACAGCAACAAAACCACCAAGAAAATGTATCTTCTATAGGACAAGTTGAAGGATATGCTCTTCTCTCTCTCTCTCTCTCTCTCTCTCTCTCTCTCTCTCTCTTCTATTAGACTGGGTTGTTAGGTTGGGTTAAGGGTAGGTTTAGTAAGGTTAGGTTAGGGTAGGGTAGGGTAAGGAAGCTACTTTAGGTTAGGTTAGGATTGGGTTGGGTAGGGTAGGGTAGGGTAGGGTAGGGTAAGGTAGGTTTGGTAAATATTATGTTTGGTTGTTCGGTTACTTTTCATTAGGGTAATTTTGGGCTAAGTTAAGGCATAGGGAGAAGCAGACAAGAATTTCTAACATTTATCTCTATCTATCGCCAGACGCCATAATACCGCACGGGGTGGCCGTTTATCTGTTGTTTTACGGGGAGGAGCACTAACCCTCCACCAACCCACTTGTTGACATGTAGGAATCTCGTATAGGTTGGTTATATGGTTACCACCCAGCACTGTAAATGGTTTCCTGGCTTACTGGAAACCATTTGGCTTGTCATTTAATGTAAAGCCACATGAAAAGGAAAGAAGAGTAATAAAAAGTGATAGGAAAGATGTGAGAAATAGGACGAGAGGAGGGCAAAGATAGAAAATGAATGATAAAGATGGAAGAAGTAGGTAGCACTACATCAAGTGAGTGGATGATGGTCGCTACTACCCACAACCACCTACCACAAGCTTTCTAACTTCTGACAGAAAAATAACTCTTTATGACCCTTGCCTAATACCTAAGCCTTAAAATTATTTTTCTTCTCCTCCTTCTCCTCTCCTCCTTTCTTCTTCTTCTTCTTCTTCTTCTCCTCCTCTTCATCATCATAGTCGTCCTCCTCCTTCTCCTCTTTGGCAGGCATAATTATCCTCTCTTCCTCTTCCAGCTGTACGGTTACTACCAGAGCTGGTTCCTGCCTAAAAACACACCCTACACGCCCATCATCTCGGCCTTCCAACAACGCTTTTTCGAGACGGGCATTCTCACTAAGGCGCTTCGAATGCATACTGGATACTCCGCTGGCAGGGAGGAAGCGGTGAGTGGAGAGATGCACAGAGAGAGAGAGAGAGAGAGAGAATAAACAAAAAAATACACATCAACCCCACCTACCCATCTACTCCTTCCTTACGCCTCAGGTTCGCGGTACAGGGGTGTTGGACGTGGGTCACCTCCAGGGCGCCTTGATCCTGCTGGGATTTGGTTTAGCGATATCTGCTACCTGCTTCCTGTTGGAACGCTACATTTAGCTGACACAAGGGCTGAAGCGACGTCAGCACCACGTTTATTTATTTATTTATTTATCCCTTAATGGGCCACGCAAAAACTACAATTTTAAAGACAAAAAATAGTATGCACCACCACTGCACAGTCAAATGTATGCTGCACTGAGATAAATAATTATCATCATCATCATCATCATGCAGACTTCTTTTCCCACCCATGGGGCAGGGTGAGGAGTAGCAATGTCCAGACAGCCCAAATTTGCCCAGTCCAACAGGCCACGCTTCCATTCACTCATCATTCCAGCCCCTGGCTCTATCGGATACACCAAAAAACATTCACCAAGTTCCGTAACTTCACATAAACTAGATATAATTAAAAAAAAAAAAAAGTTTGTGTGTAAACATAACATAAGCTGGAAATAAACGTTCAACTGACTACTTCGTTTACATGTGCACTTCAACCTTCATGTGCATAGGACAGATTGCGAGACGGACAGATAGACAGACAGAAACAAAGAGATGGAGAGACAGACAGGCATAGAAAGACATACATACAGTAGACAGACATAGACAGACGGATAGTTAACTGTTACTCCCAGTCCTTCATGCATGCAACATATCAACTCTGGAACTATCTTCCTTTGTCTGTATTTCCTACTGTTTATGACCTCCAGTCTTTTAAACGCAGTGTCCAGGCATCTCGAAATGAACAGATCTTGAATATGGCTCTCTGTTATCTTGTTTGTTTTTTCTTGGAGGGCTCCTGGTCTTTCGGTGCTTCCTCCATGCATAAAAAAAAAATCGAGACAGATAGACAGACAGACATAAACAGGCATAGACAGACAAGTAGATAGACAGATAGACAGACAGACAGATGGACATTAATATACTGCATTGTTTGACCTTTCCTAAATATCAGACATCTTGACGAATCAGATGTTTTTAATTTTTGTAAAGATCACAGAAGGTCAAGTCTAGTTAGCCTAGGAGAAGGTCAAATGATACTTAAACTGAACCAATCTGGGTAAAGGGTAAGGGAGAGAGAGAGAGAGAGAGAGAGAGAGAGAGAGAGAGAGAGACTGTGCTCCTTTCTGATTTCTTTCCTTCCAACATCCTATCTCCTTTGCTTCCTAGCTCCTCACTTCCTACCTGTCACCCTCTTTTCCTCCCTTGCTACCCTCCACTCTCTCTCTCTCTCTCTCTCTCTCTCTCTCTCTCTCTCTCATTTCCCTCCTTTCACCCTCCCTTCCTTCCTGGGTCGGGATGAACACACACGCAGGCTTATTCACTGACCCAACTGTGATGTGTTTTGCAGCAATGACAGCTAAAAAGATTATTATTATCATTATTATTATTATTATTATTATTATTATTATTTAAAGAAAGACAAGGAAAAGGAGTGCAGAAACTTCAGTAAAACTTCATAACACGGACGCGGCAATTCCACTTGTCTTCTCACATTCTCACGTCCTTAAGGAAAGTAATTTTAGCACAATATGCAACACAAATACCTTCTTGTTGATTATAGTCTACAAAATATATTATATACACATTATGCAAATTTTACTTAATTCATGGTGTTTAAATAAGTGGCCCGGCCGCTGGCGGCAGTTTGTGTACTGATGATTTCAACCTAACTTTGGCGCCCCAGGCTCTCACACACAATGATTTTAACCTTCTTAGATTACCAGTAAACTTAACTCTGGAAGTCTCTAATTCATGTCAGAATAAAACTTCCAGCCTAACCTATCCTAATCAACCTGTGAAAGACCCACGTGAAGAGGAAATTTGATAGAATTGCTAGTGTAATAAAGTAGACTTCCTGATTTCATCTTTCTCCTGCAAAAAATACTGCCACGGGGAATCGATCGTAATTTCGTTCCCTACAGTCATAATACGATGCAATTTCGTGTTCTGCTTCCCTCCCCTCCACCTCGTTAGAGTCAATTCGGTTGAGAGAGATTTTAAAAATATTTATGGAGGAAAAACCCGATCAGATCAAGCCATTGCAAGGATGCCAGATACCTAATATTTTTGGTAAGTTAGTTAATCTCTAAGTACCGAAATAAAAGAACAGACTATGGATTATCGAATATGAAATTCAAGACGCGTTTGGTGCCGAGACCCCTGCAGGCGCACAACACCCATTCATTAGCTGTTCTCCATCTGCGTTAATACTATATCTCCGTAAAATTCAGGTAAATCAAAAACATACAACCCGTTTTTACCGTCCCTTATAATTACTCTAGTAGGTGGAACCAATTCGTTTTAATTATGAGTTTAATCTCCAGAACATAATGGATTACAGAAACTAAGACAATTAACTCGACTTGGTCATAGAGGGGCCGAGGGTGGTATGCCTTGGTGGTATGCCAGTAGCTTTAGAAACTCACTAGTACTACTTCCTTACCAATTTAAGGAAGCTCACTAGCACTACTTCCATACCGATTCATTTCTGATCCGCTGCGCAACAATATTCTTGTGTGCTGTTCATGCAGTGTCGATACTGAAAAAAAAAAAAAAAAAAAAAAAAGCAAACCACAGGATATTAATAAGTTGTTTGGAAAATAAGTCATTAGGAAAGAGGTGTTAGAGAGCCTAGTTACCCAACAAGAACAAACATTTCACAAACGAAATTGTTCCATGCGAATTATGTGAAGCAGTAGAAAATCTGGAGCATTTTATCCTGTTTTGCAACGCTTTAGCAGAAACAAGAAGAAATGTTATGAGATTGCAAAACCCTACGTTCACAATTATGTAGAAAAAATGGGAAGATTCTTACTTGAAATAAAAGACAGCCAGTTGGAAGAAACAAAAAGGGTAAATATATGTTTAGGAAAATGGATGAGGTGGAGGGATAGAGTGGAGAGGTAAAGGAGAGAGGGGGTGTGAGCAGGGCAGCGAAGTGGCTGGGGACGAGGCGAAATGAAGACGATTTATTTGTGGCCATCCCTTACAGGATTAAGGCGTATGGCAATAGATAGATAGATAGATGGATAGGAAAATAGGAGTGAAATGATACGACAACAGAGAACAAAACAGAGGAAAACTGGAAACAGGCAAAAAGACAAATACTCACTGAGGCACAGAAATTATACTCTAAATTCTAAAACTTAAAAAAAAAAAAAAAACTACCTAATAACAGAAGGTCACGATAAAGGGTGGTTTTCCCCCTAACACCTCTTCCTTAGCGATTTGCTTTGCTTATTACACTTTGCTGTCCGCCTCTGTGTTATATAAATCCTTCTAATATCGTCCTACTCTGCATTAAAAAAAAATCAAAAGGATAATAACCAGCCATATCCATAAATAATCTGGCTATATGACACGGTAAAAGTAGAAGGAAAACAAAGGCAGGAAGAAGCACAGAAATATCAAGATGGGACGAAGGACAGAAGAGCAGAAGAGGACGGTAAGGAGAGAAAGACTGTGGTTGGGTACGATGTGGTTGTATAAGATGTGGATAGATAAGACGTGGTTGGATATGATGTGGTTAGATAAGATGTATGGTTAAATAAAATGTGGAGAGAGATAAGAAATGGATAGATGAAATATGGTTATAGATAAGATGTGGTTAGATGAGATATGGTTAAATAAGATGTGGACGGATAAAATGCGGATAAATAAGAAGTGGTTTGATAAGATGTGGTTGGATGAGATGTGGATAATAAGATGTTGATAGATAAGATGTGGATAGATAAGGAATAGTTAGACAAAATGTGCATGGATAAGTTATGGATAGATAAGATACAGACGATTTTTCTCAGGTATGCAATTGATATTTCCTTCATGCTAGACGTCGTTCAAAAAAGTAATCGCCAAAAAATGCTAAAAAAAAGGAAAAATATTACATCATAGCAGTGAAAGTTTTAACACTGGCAAAGACAAAATATTCCCAGCCCTTACAAAACTGGTAGGGATAACTGTAGTACCTTCCAGCAAATGTTAAATGATTTTCTTCAGCTAAGAGTGAGTCATAGGAGCCTGAGAGAGTATAAATTGCCATGAGAATGATTTTTTTTTACCTCAGAAACCGGGAAATGAAGTGACCCTAACAGCGTATTTATTTCTCGTGAATAATCATTGCCTCTTGGAGAGAAAGAGAGAGAGAGAGAGAGAGAGAGAGAATTTCCGAATGGTAGAAAGCAGCTGGGAAGGGGATTTAACATTATTACTATTTAATGTTGGTCTTTAATATATGATCCCCGGCGGGTATTTGTGGCACTCATTCATTAGTCGCTAAATTGGAATTTTACTCATCATAATTATTACACGCATTTTGATAATTATATGTGCTATCTCTCTTAATATTACATCCCTTGTGTATAATTACAATAGTACCATCTATCTAGAACTGTTATTATAATCACTTTCTCTACCAAAACATTTATACTGGCCTTTCTTAGGTCAACAAATATGGAGGAAGGGAGTGATGTGGGTCATTTTCAGTCTTTCTTACCGAGTGGAAGTCGAGAATTCACTCTCAAGCGTTGGTGTTTCAAGGATGATTAGCGGTCATTAACTGAAATTGTTATTGCATCGTATCCCTACGTAAATCGTAAGTTTATCGTATCTTAACCCCAAGCGTTTATTTTTTCTTGGTTTGGCAGCACGTCTGGCAATAGGTTCGTGCCCATGGCCTGGGGCCTTGATCGTCTGTACGTCGACTTCAGGTTGGGACAAACCCGTGTGCCGTTCTTGGTGGATACAGGATCGCCCACATCCAGTGTTACCGAAGAAAAGTTACAAGATAGTGAACTAAGCAGTAGTTTTACTAAGTATAAAACAAAGTATGTCTGGCCCATCCAGTAACTGTGGGGCATTTACATGATGTTCAGCTTTGTGCTCCACCCGATCTTAAACTCACAGTTAAGTTGGGGGTTTATAAGACCAACACGTGTATACTGGACTTAGATTTTCTCACACAATTTCATTGTACTTTAAACACAAAGCTGGTTAAGCCGTTACTGTTGATTCGTTCACCCCCAAATGTTCAGGACGTTAGGACACTAATGCGTTACTGGAGCAAAACAGTGCTGGTGAACGGTCACAAGGTGAGAGCCAGCGTGGCCACTGGCAGTAGGGGCAATGTAATGCCACTATTGACGGCTCTTGCCTGTGGTGTACCGTTAGCCGCACAGCCCCCAGGCCGGGTCACGTACCCTCAGATGGGCCTCTCTGAGGAAATCTTCATCCAGACAGAATGTGTTAGTGTTTCCAATCAAGACTGGAGTATTCTCTGCGATTCTGATGTTATATAGAACTGTCCCCAAGATTTGGTGTTGGGAATGGATGCTCTAGTTGATCAGGAGCTTACCCCATCAGCATCCATCTCAGAGAAATGAAAAAATCATTCAGAAATATGTTTCGATCTTTTTTAAACATTTTTTTAGAAGTTCCAACATTGACTGACTCCTAAATTAAAACTCAGAATTACTGAATAACCCTGGGTTGTAAGGAATGGGAGAATGAGGAAGAGGTCCATATATCTATCTATTGCCAGACGCCTTAATCCCGTAAGGGATGGCCACAAACAATCGCCTCCACGTCGCCCTGTCCCCCGCCATTTCATCGCCTTGCTCCCAGCTCACATCTCCCTCTCTTATATACCTCTTCACTCCATCCCTTCATGTCATCCTTGGCCTCCCCTTCCCTCTTCCCACCCCACCTCACTCACATACACTCTCCTCGTCAGTCTCTCACTCTTCATCCTTTCCACATGGCCGAACCACCTTAATGTTTCTCTTAACGCTTCCTATCACAACCACATCCACACCACAACGCTGCTTCACTTCCTCATTTGTCAGTCTGTCTCTCTATGTGACCCCACATGCTCCTCTCAAATAACTCATTTCCACTGCTCTCACTCTTGACTTCTGTCCCTCTAGCAGGGTCAAAGCTTCACTTCCATACGTTAGAGTTGGTATCACAATACTGTCATGTAGTAGCTTTTTCACTTCCATACTCACTTCCCTGTTTCTTATCGCTGCTTTCAAGGAACCAGCAACCTCTTTTCCCTGTTGCACCCTTTCAAGTACTTCACCCTCCAAACTTCCTTCCTTACTCATCACACTACCCAAGTACTTAAACGCACTTACATTTTCAATTTCGTCCTCATCCAACCTTACTGTACATTCACTGACTTCACTTCTCTCGATGTCCATCACTATACTCCTACCTACTTTCACATTTAGATTCCGTTTCTTACACACTCTCCCAAACTCATCCACTAAGCCTTGCAGCCCCCCTTCGTCTTCACCTAACAAGTCAGTATCATCTGCAGACAACAGTACTGGTAGTTTCCAAATACTACCCTCTCTCACTAGGGCCTCTTTATCACTGGTAAAAATAAAATCCCACTTTGATGAAAATTTCTTACGCGAACCTCCAGCGGTGGTGGATTGAAGTGCAGTAATGTAGTACAGTCCAAACAAAGACCTACCATTGTTATGTTTAGTAAGTATAATGTGAGTGTACAGACACCTTCAGTAACACAACAGCATGTCTGTTGTTGTTTTTGTGGCTTCAGGCTTATCTGAAATTTTAACCTAGTGGACTGCAGGCTTGTTGCTGCCCATCTCTTGCAAACCATTATCCCCCCTCTCTGGGGATAGTGAAGTAGTTAAGGGATGTTTGTAAAACCAGATATTAGAGGCACCGGGCTATAATGGTGCCACCACATGAAGGCATCTCTCTCAAGCACATCATGATATAATAAGGTACATGTTGCTTTCACACATTTTTGGCACTCCATGTTGTATACAGCACTTCTCATATCTTACCAGCCCATGTCATTATACCCACACAGAGATCTTTTTGTTTTCCTAATGGACAATTGAGAAAGGGATTTTACTGTGACTGTTGTTAAGCAATTGTATTTAGCTTTCTGGTTCCTCAGGTAATCTGTGTCCCTCATGGATGGTAACATGAATCTTGGTGGCTGAAGAGTCACACTATCGTGACCATGAAATAGGATACAAAAACCCACACTGGCAGACGAAAAAAGATGTATTCCAAACAGTTTCGGCGACAGCTGTCGCCCTCTTCAGTGGATCTACAGACCAAGAGTGGTACATACAAATGCTGAGAAGCTGTTTACATGCAGGGTGAGGACACGTTTTCCCAACCACACCTGATGTGACCCCACCAGACTCTCCCTCCACTCTGTCCACGACTTGAGTGAGGGATTACAAGGGGCGGCAAGGACCTTGCCACTAATCCTCTCATCACTGGATCTAATTTATACATTCCTTCACTATGCTTAAAATTATTATATCTCTCTATACATACAGCTTCCACAATCCTACTTTTCTTATAGTTACTACATTTGTACAATATTTGGCTAGAATTCCAGTCGATTCTATGGTCGTTTTCCGAAGAGTGAACATACACTGCGTTATTTATGTTGCCTATCTTACAAGCATACTTGTGTTCCTTGAATGTGTGTGTCCAAATCCCTTCCAGTTTCACCAATATAAACCAAATCACAGTCTCTACATGGAATTTTGTATACCCTTGCAGTTTTGTTACTAATGGGTTTATTCTTTACTAGCATTGATCTGAAGGTGGAAGTATATCTAAATGCAATGATTACATTCAAATCATGACTCACAGACTTCACCAAGCTAAGATTTGACACATACGAAACCGTGATGTATGGTTTATTTTGCTGACTCTGTGATGTTGGTCTAGGTACAAAGAAGGCTTATCTGGATTTAAAATACGCTTGCTTTATAAACCCACTGGGATATTTTAGATCTAAAAATATATTCCATATCTTGGCGTTTTCCGTATCCAGATGTTGGGGACTACTAATTCCGAGTGCTCTAAGGAACATAGAAGAAATAACTGACATTTTAGTGGAACTGTGGTGATATGAATAATAATGTATATACAAATTGCACTAGGTTGGTTTCCTGTATACAGAAAAGCTAAGTGTCCCAAGTTCATCCCTGTGCACAAATACATCTAAAAATGGAAGGGAACCATTATTTTCCCATTCAGCTTTAAATTTAATAGAGGGAAACAATGCATTTAATTTTATAAGAAAATCGTCAAAGTTAGCGTATACGTCTGGCCAAAATGAAAGCACATCATCAACATACCTATACCAAAGCCTTTTAAAGGATGTGCCAAACACTGATGCAAGTAAGTTCATTCAAATTAATCCAAAATTACCTTACATTTATGGATTACCAAAGACCCATAAACCACAGATTCCCCTTCTTCCTGTCATCTCACAGTGTGGCTCATTCGCTTACAAACTTTCAAAATTTCTGGCGAACAAATTAGCACCATTGGTTGGCACATTCTCTAAATCCCATGTCCAAAACTCTACTGATTTTATTGATAAGATTAAATCTCTCAGGTTCTCCAGTAGCAGGTTGGTCAGTTTTGATGTAGATTCGCTTATTACCAAAGTCCCTATTGAAGATGTAATTAGTTTCTTGGAAGAAAAATTACCTAATTGTAACATTGATCTCGGCATGCCACATGATGTCTTTCTCCAACTTGTTAGCCTGTGTGTGCAGTGTAATGCATTTTCTTTTGGTGATCAGTGACTATAAGAAAAGTAGGATTGTGGAAGCTGTATGTATAGAGAGATATAATAATTTTAACCATAGTGAAGGAATGTATAAATTAGATCCAGTGATGAGAGGATTAGTGGCAAGGTCCTTGCCGCCCCTTGTAATCCCTCACTCAGGTCGTGGACAGAGTAGAAGGAGAGTCTGGTGAGGTCACATCAGGTGTGGTTGGGAAAACGTGTCCTCACCCTGCATATAAGCAGCTTCTCAGCATTTGTATGTACCACTCTTGGTCTGTAGATCCACTGAAGAGGGCGACAGCTGTCGCTGAAACTGTTTGGAATACATCTTTTTTCGTCTGCCAGTGTGGGTTTTTGTATCCTATGAATCTTGGTACTGGTGTATTTGGTATTATATGTGCTAATGACTGGCAGGGCAACAGACAAACTTGAGTATTTGTTCGGATGTTAGTGAGTTGTGATATGTGGCAATGAGCTGTTCATGTTGGCCGTGTGTGTTGACCATCATGTTGGCACTGTGTCCTGTCCATCATGTTGGCCATATTTGTTGCCAAGTGTCCTCCATATGTTGCTATATGTGATGTCCACCATGTTAACTACTGTATGTGTTAACTAAATTAACTGTGTGTTCATCACTATATTGGCTATGTGTGTTGGTCACATGACGTTGACTACAGTATGTTTGTTCTTCACTGTGTTTGGTCTGTGTGTTCACTTTGTTGAGTATGCTATGTATGTTGCCCACCATACGTTAACTAGGTGTGGTGATCACCATATTGGCCTTACAGTACAAAGTGACAGTCTGATACAGCACATTATATACTGTACAGTATTATCTCAGCAGTTTTTACAAAATGGTTGCACAGTCATACGCTAACCCAGCCTGTAACCCAAGCTATGTTATTACAGAACTAGTACAAGGAATATCCCAAGATCTCAGAGTCCGTAAGTTTTAGATTCAATAGATAAGTGCACACTAATTCCCTCAGTTTCCTGTTCACAACTGTATTACCATGCGCTACTATAGCATTGTTAATTCAGTAGGGTGTGTCAATTTCTTAGGCAAAAACAGAAAATTTTCAAGGATGAAAAAGCTTGGGTGGAAAATTGGTGTTAATTGACATGCATTTTCTGATTATCACAATCAAAAATGAATAAAATGATGTTTAGCTATCGGCAAGTGAGTTTGAAGAAATACATAGCGTAGAATTTATATGAGAATCAGTTGCGTGACAAAATTCATTAAAGGAATGCAGTTTTTGACGCATGGAAGGACGTTTCATTCGAGAGAACATAAAAAGACAAATAGTCATATAGAGATTGATAATAATGTTTGGAAAATTAGATATTACAAACCAAATGGTTTCCTGTACACCAGGAAACCATTTACTATGTTGGGTGGTAACCATATAACTAAATTTTGGTGCCTAGTGGTTTAGTGGGTAATTAATGCGCTCCAATCGGATTGAGCCAGTGAAGGTTTATATCCAAGGGATGGTTGGGGTTGATAACTCATGTAATGCCACTCAGAGATAAGTGACGCTGGTCACTCTCATCTTAAATGTCGGGACTACCTGCCTAGCTCCGGGCTCCAAAGCTCCTCATGGGGCAAAGTAGGATTGGATGATGGATGGATGGATATATATATATATATATATATATATATATATATATATATATATATATTCAACCGGTAGAGAGGTGGCGTGCGGTCCTAACGGACCCAGGTTCAAATCCCGGCTGGGGCAGGGAACAGTTTAAGGATTTGAATTTCATTAAATCAGGCTTTACTGATCTACCAGAAGACCCGCCGACATGTCGTAAAAATATCCCCGCTAATACCAATACACCAGTCCTGTATGAGACAGCCCTAGCATGTATTCAATATGGACGGTGGGTGTTAGCGCCGAAGTGGTGACATGTAGAGGTGTATGGTATGTAGGAGGACTGCTGGGCCTTGATAGCAGGCTGTGAAGCCTATGCCCAGAGTCGGACACATAAAAAAATATATATATATATATATATATACATATATATATATATATGTGTGTGTGTGTGTGTGTGTGTGTGTGTGTGTGTGTGGAGAGAGAGAGAGAGAGAGACTCAATTTACAACGTGCTAGGAAGCCGTTCGAAGTATCAGTTAAATATACACATCGATTTGCTTGTCAGTATAGCCTAATACTCATTCTATATAGACTGTGGTGCTAGGAAAGGATGCTGTGGCACCGACATAACCGGGAGTCGCCGCTGTCTGGTTATGGAAGTGTTCCTCACCTCCCTCCCAGTACCCCGAAAGGAGATTGCTGAACTGCAGGAAAATGGAAACTTCAGTCTTCAGTATGTTTACTTCACGTTCAGGTGAGCGTGGTACTACAACAACAGTAATGACATATATATAGAAAATTCCTTGACTAATAGATATTCATTAGCGTAATACACATTCTACTTGATCTACATACAGTACCTTATACGAAAGCTCAGGGGCCCTTCAGGCCTCTCGCACTTGCTCCTGCGGAGGGCTCTCGCGCTGCTATAGTTTATTTTAGTTGGACCTATGGGCAAAAAATTCTACGGAGATCCTAGTCGGGCGCCTGGACCGGCATGTTTTGGTCAAATTGTGATTGTTCATTAAATATAATAAAAGTTTTTCAATCGTGATGGGACCAAGTTTTTTCACAGCAGCGAATTTTTTGCGATTTTTATGCCAATTTTAGTGCGATTTGAATGTGTAGTTTCGGCTGCCCAAAATACACACACACACACACACACACACACACACACACACACACACACACGGCTAGTACCATAGTATATTAGATTATGAACAAATTATTGTCCCTCAGCAGGCTCCATCAAGCCTCCACACCAAATTCCAAGTGTCAGGTGAATTGTGAGCACAGAACCTCATCACCATAGACGATTAACTTCACGCTCTGGCTTGGAAAGCTGGAGAAGCCAAGTCATCAATCACTTGTGTCCAGTGACACCGAACGCGCTGAGATTGAACGGCTACTGCTACAGTGACAACTTGAAACTGATTTAAAAATGATTGTGACTAATATGTTTGTGGTACTCTCATCATTCTGCAGCAAAACACTGACGTAAAAATGTTTTAAGTTAAGGAAAGATCGTCAAAAGTTTCAAAATGACTTGAATGTTTGACAACGAGGTGAGAGCGTATGCATATGAAACAGATACGATACACAAACCACAGGAAGTATGGTTGAACGTCGGCGTCTTGCTTATCCAAAAACTCACTGCTCATGCTCTTACAGGTTATGTCACTGCTCTCCGATTCTGACAGTGTAGAAGCTCCAGCACCAGTCACCTGTCGTTGGCAAGTATCATATTCACGCTGCCAAGCCTGTCTCCTCTTCTCCTGCTCCTGACACCCATATGCTTGCCCTTCACCTGCTTTTTCGTCTCAGCCGAGTCTTCCAGGCCTATTTGGTGGGACCCATGGCTTCTAACCTTTTTCCGTTGGCTTTGAATGAACAGGAGCCCGTTAGTCGGAATTTTCTGGTCTTTCGGACATGTGCAGGTAATATGCACTGATGAACATGATGAAGAGCAACCAGTCATCTTACATGATGTCATTGGACATTGGCAGCGTAGAAGGTCTACAAGAGTATCGAACTTGGAGATGAATGTCACCTTGAAAGTCTTCCCGCACTTGCCACGAGTCACTTTGAGAGCATTTTCCCAAATATCTTTCACATGTGCTACAACCCTGGCCTCAGAAATAATCACAGGTGGCTTGAACAATGCTTCTTCTTTAGCCACTGGACCAGCAAGGCAGGGACCAATTCGTTCCTGATAAGGTGATCAACGGGGTAGTTCCTGGGATCTTCATGTCTGACTTCTTTCAGAAGTAGACCATACCACAGTATGTCTCTTACTGTTGGAAGGTCAGCAGGCGGCAGTTCTCGTCCACTACCCACTAAAAGTGTTGAGAACTTTTGAACTCATGTTAATGCATAACCACCAATATGCAGTACTAGTTAGTTGATCATGCCAACAAGCCAATCGGAAAGGTATAACAATGATGGAACCATAACCAAACCAATGCCAAAATATTGCATGCACATGCACCACCACTCATGCACTTAAACAATTCACTGAAAAACTATGTAAAGAATAGACACAATGTCAATGAGCATTAGAGTATATGTTTTGTGCTATGTTTCCATGCTTTAAGATACAATAATTGAACATGAACTCCTAACATACAAAAGCTTGATATGCCAGTAATGTATGAAGCGTATATAACCTCGATTAATGAAATGCTATATGGCATATTGAAATCTGTATTTTGAACATAAAATGGAGTATCATGATGTGCAAAAACATGGGGATATTAATAGCAAGTCATACATAAAACCATACTACAAAAATAACAATATCAGTGAATAAACCATAATGATGCATAAATGAGACAATGACAATGAAATAACGCAAACACTTCACGATTAAATGCCATCCACACAGAACCTATGTCACCATCTAATCTCTCACACAGTCACATTATTATTTTTCTGACAGGTGGACACAGCTGACCTGGGATAGAGCGCTCAAGCTGATAGACAACAACCATATACAAAGTACACAGCTGTACATAAGTACAAGTACGACATTCTGAAAATAAATAAACCATATCAAATCGGCTCCACACAATAATTGATTATCAAGATGATTCGAAGTACATTGAAAGCCCTGAGCGCTGAATCACGGGGTTCACTTGCATCCAGGTATCATTTACTAATGAAAGCCTATTTCATATGCATTTTTTCATGTAATTTTACGGTATGATGGCGCTATTTGAGAAAATAACTAGACTTTCAAGCGTTCAGAACCTCATCCAACACTGTTCAAACACTGATCACAATGAATGCCCTGCGTGGTTTATGTACTGTAGATATATTGCTCAAAGCTGCCACGCCCCACTATACATTTGAAGGAATCAATACTAGAATTTTCAATTTAGCAGGCTGTTAGCTAAAATTATTTTATCAGTTTTTTTCCTACCATGGTACAACCATTCGCACCAATTTTCCACCTGAGCTTCTTTATTTTCCATAATTTACAAAATTGACACATCCTATTAATCCAGTTTGTACAGATGTGCATACCTAACTTCGTTTCAGTTTCCTGTACATAATTACATGTGCCAACTAAAATAATATTAACCCTTTAATTATGGATGGAGTATCAGAACTCACATGTGGTTTCTCCAGGTGCTTCTGGATGGAACTCATGTGCTCCTAAAACTTAAGGTAACTGAAATATCTCCACACCAACTAAGTCTGCATTTTCCTACAAATGTGCACTTATGGCTTCAGTTGCAGATTGTGGTTGCAGCACCACAGTAAAGCATTTTTTCTTCACAGTTCCAAGGCAGAAGCACAGGGGCAGTCAGAGCAGCATTTCATTGTACTGGAAACAGTCGCCTTCACTTGTTGTCGCTGATGTATCCTGGCTGTTCTTAGGCCATTTACACAAACACCCCTTAATTCATGATAGAAAGATGGTCAACTGCAGGAGTGAGTAGGGCAGCTTCAGTGTACAGTCCACCAGACTTATGTTCAGATGAGTCTGGGGCCACAGCATCTGTATTAACAGCATCAGCTAACCATTTAGCATCATTGCCACTCTCTTCACCATTATTTTATAGGTTAGGTGACTATCAGTAAAATATTGAAGCCTATCGGTCCACATTCATGCTTTTTCCATTCAAATGCACATGCACCAGGTCATGCTTTGCAACAAATTAATGAAGACATCCTCATTTGAACACTGGGGTTAGGCAGCACCATAGCTTCGTAGCCATAATTATAACCGAAACTTTATTTCTAGCCACATTATAAGCAGGAAGCTCTGATAAAACTCTGGAACTTTAGTTGAGATTATTAGTTTCACATTGCTTCCTATCCACTTGGTAATATAATGAGAGCATTAATTAATATTATTGGTCTAGTCAGGTGCACTTGACACTGGTAATGTTGTTTTCAGTAAATAATGCTGCCTGAAATAATGCAGAGAGGTACTTGAGATATATAAAAGTCAGCATATACTGTACCATACATTAGTCTGACCATCAAAATGTAGTATTGTAGCTTACAATATGTCCTTTATTTTGCCTACTTCATTACTATACTGCACTGTTATCCAGTCCACCAGCACACCATAATGAGAGTCATCTCCCAGCAACCATAATTTTTGTGTTCTCTTTGTTTACTTTCTGACAATGCAGTGTCCAGACAATGACAAGACTGTAAAACAGTCAGCTAACTCCTTCTGACCATTAGAATGCAACACAACAGCATTTGCATACAAGTTCACCTCAGGTAACACAGAGATTTCATTTTGAAGACTGGTGTATTAACTAGGTTTCCATGTTGCTTGAAAGTGACCCTCCCCCTACACCCAAGACCACAAAATGGAGCTTGAAATGATGTTATACTGCCATATAATGGACATACAAAAATACAGTACAGTTGTGTCAATACATATTAGGTACAGTTAGGCAGTGGGTAATGTGACAGCTGCTATTACTGTAATATTGTTCACCATGGTGTTAGCCGAAGTTTAACAAGCTAATATAATAGCACACAGACACTGAGTCAGTAGCTTGTAGATCCCTGACAGCTGACTTTATGTTTTTCTTAGTCTCTTCAGCTGAACCTTTTTGTCCCTTACAGACTGCATCAACTCCTTCAAAGCCACCTCTAAGTTCCCTAACTGATATTTGGTCTTGACACATTCCCATTGGCTGCGGCTTCCCCCAACACGATACATGAGGTCCCGCATTGTAGCGTATGAGATTCTGGTAAAGTAGCAGGTGATTTTGGTCACTAGGTCCTCATTCAGAATTTCAAATACAGCATCAACCAAAAGCCCTTCCAACCGAATCATCAGATCAAGTGCATTTTCAAAAGGGTTCACTTGACATTTGGGTGGGGTGGGCTGCTGCATTATGGGTACCCTGCTACTAATGATCCTTTCCTCTTTTGGACCATTTGCCTGGTAAATGTCTCTGAATTTACTGATGCTTTTCTTAATATCCGTGCAGATGGACAAGGAACTGGTTAATAATTAAGTGTCGGATTGGCATTTATTGAAGAATTCACTAAGTTTGACCCGAGCCTCATTAGTGGGTAAGACAAGAGTGCAGGAACATTTGGTGATTGTAATGGTTCTGAGTGTGTTAACTGGTGTCACGGTGGTCGTAATGGTAGTGCTGGTGTCAGGGTCTGTATAAGGGTGAATGATGGTATTAATCTCATTATCATGTGTAGTCCTGCCTTCACTACCTTTATTTGGGGTGATATCACTACTACTCCCAGTATTAGTATCAGGGATGATGTCACTACTACTGCCAGTATAAGGGGTGATGTCACTACTACTGCCAGTATAAGTATAAGGGGTGGTGTTACTACTACTGCCAGTATAAGGGGTGGTGTTACTACTACTGCCAGTATAAGGGGTGGTGTTACTACTACTGCCAGTATAAGTATCAGGGGTGATGTCACTACTACTGCCAGTATAAGTATCAGGGTGGTCACTACTACTGCCAGTATAAGTATCAGGAGTGATGTCATTACTACTGCCAGTATAAGTATCAGGGGTGATGTCACTACTACTGCCAGTATAAGTATCAGGGGTGATGTCACTACTACTGCCAGTATACAGTACAGTAAGTATCAGGGGTGTTGTCACTACCACTGCCAGTATAAGTTTTAGGGTTGATGTCACTACTACTGCAAGTATAAGCATCAGGGGTGTTGTCACTACTACTGTCAGTATAAGTATCATGGCTGATGTCACTACTACTGCCAGTATAAGTATCAGGGATGATGTCACTACTACTGCCAGTATAAGTATCAGGGATGATGTCACTACTACTGCCAGTATTAGTATCAGGGATGATGTCTCTACTACTGCCAGTATTAGTATCAGGGATGATGTCACTACTACTGCCAGTATTAGTATCAGGGATGATGTCACTACTGCTGCCAGTATTAGCATTAGGGATGATGTCACTACTACTGCCAGTATTAGTATCAGGGGTGATGTCACTACTACTGCCAGTATAATTATCAGGGGTGATGTCACTACTACTGCCAGTATAATTATCAGGGGTGATGTCACTACTACGCCAGTACTGCCAGTATTAGTTTCAGGGATGATGTCGCTACTACTGCCAGTATTAGCATTAGGGATGATGTCACTACTAGTGCCAGTATTAGTGTCAGGGATGATGTCACTACTGCTGTCAGTACAAGTATTAAGAATGATGTCACTACTGCTGCTGATATAAGTATTAGGAATTATGTCACTACTACTGCTGGTATAAGTATTGGGAATGATGTCACTACCACTCCCAGTATAACTATTAGGAATGATGTTACTATTGTTACCAGTATAAGCATTAGGGATGATGTCCCTACTACTGTCAGTATAAGTACTAGGAATGATGTCACTACTACTGCCAGTATTAGTATCAGGGGTGACGTCACTACTACTGCCAGTATAAGTATTGTTAAGAAGCGAGATTTGCCAGTTAGGTAGCTGAGATGTTTCTTAATGTTTCCTGATGTTTACGGTAGCTAGTTCAGGTACGAGTCAGAGTTGCCAGTTTGCCACCTGTTTGTGAGCGTGCTTATTTCGTAAGTTATGCATTAATTTTTCATGCCGTTTTTTCTTTATAATGTTTTATTTATGTGACTGCTTGTTAAATTATGTAATTAAAATTTGTAAGGTCAATAATTGTTGAAACGGTGTTGTGTAATGTAAGAAAACTCGTGCATGTTTTGGTTGTCTCCGAAAGTTCGTTGAATGTGCTCTCTCTCTAGAGAATACACAAGAAATGTGAAGTAAGATCATTCTCGACCAATGCAAGCTTATATATAAGGATGGATAAGAGCACTAGAACAGGCTCAGTCAGTTTTTCAGTGTCTAGTTTGATTGTAATACAGTGTCAGTGCAGTGAAGTTTGTATATTTTCAGTACCTGTGAAAACAGCTAAGTGTTTATTGAAGTTTGTACATCCATTGGTACTTGTGAAAATAGTGAAATGTTGTCAAGCATTAAGTGTAATAGCAGTAGAGTTTGTATAGCTCCAGTGTTTGTAAGAACAGTGAAGCGAAGATTGGCAAGCATTAAATATAATTATTT
The DNA here is from genome assembly GCF_032717465.1 of Coenobita brevimanus. Lineage (NCBI taxonomy): Eukaryota > Metazoa > Arthropoda > Malacostraca > Decapoda > Coenobitidae > Coenobita > Coenobita brevimanus. The sequence continues at coordinate 37,114,534 of NC_136986.1, forward strand.
GGAAAATGGACAGTAAGCCAGTGTTTAATTACAACGCCCCAGCTGATATTGTGGTACTGTACACCTAAAGGTCTGACTATGGGAAGAAAAACTCACTTGGACAACATTCTTCCTATACTGCACTACCGCTGTTGGAGCCTGTGGCAATGTGGGTTGGGGATGTAACACTAATTTCAGGAGTGTGGATAAGTTTAGAAAGTGCTGCAGTGAGTCCAACCTTCGACATGGAGGCAAAAGGTGTCCAGACAAGAGGCTAAGTTAGGCAGTGAAGATGCATCGCTGGGTGCAATTATGAAACTACTCCAAGCACAATTTCAGGCACAGAATGCAGTGACAGGAAGAACTCCAAGCACAATTACAGGCCCAAAGTGAAGAAACATAAGAGCTCAGAAACGAAACTCAAAGGAGTGATAATTTACGGCAGCAAAAGAAAGAAGAACTAAAAGAACAGTTACAAGCTAGTTAAAGTTGTGTACAACTGCGGGCACAGAATGAAGGAAAGAAAGAACTCAAAGAACAATTAGAGGCATAGACTGGAAGAGAACATGAAAAGAACAATATGAATGAAAAGCTTCAGGAAGCATTACAGGAGCAACAGAGGGGATTACAATTGGAGGAGCTGCAAGGACAGCTGGATGCTTTCATGGGGAAAATGAAAGAAGAGCAGCAGCAGTGGAAGGTGGAAGTATACATACTGAGCTACAGCAGCAGAAGTGCTTGAAGTAAGCAATAACTTGATGGAATTCAGACAGCATCTGAGATGACCAGGTGAAGCCATGTAGACAATCAGCTTGAGAAGATTAGCATAGGAATAGTGACATGAGTGCAGAGAGCATGTAGACAACCAGCTAAAGATTACTGAGGGATTGTGATGGAGTGGCAGACAGCATGTAGATAGCCAGTTGAAGCATCTGTAGTCGACCATGGTGAAGATAATTAGCATGAAAAAATTGAGGCTGTAGAGAAATACTGCATCTGCTGAGGCTCAGGTTAGGTACAGGGAGCCCACTATGAAAGGAATGGACAAGTGTATGGCGGTGAATCTTAGACGGATCTCAGGCATCTAAAGGTAGCATTACAGGGTTGAGATCATCAGAATGCAGAAGTTTTAAGTCCTGGCCTTCATGGCTATGATGCCCAAGTTTTTAGACCCCAAACCGGTAGAAGTGCACGGCTATAATGAGGGTCCAATTAAAAGAAACCTCAGGAATTTGATGGTAGAGTATCTTTGGGAAGCTTACCATGCACAGTTTCAGTTACTTGCAGATCAAGATGAAGTGGGATGGGTGATGATAGGCAGAGGGCTATCCAGGCTTGCTACTAGCCTTAAGGGAGAGCTGGCAGTGGAAATTCTGGGCCAGATACAAGTCAGTGACCAAGGAGAGGAACAAGGTTATCAGTCCCTAGTAGAAGTGCTGGTAGCTGCAGGATATGGAACCATGTACCAGACTGAGTGTTTACAGAGCAAGATTTCGGAACTGTGTATTTGGACTCGTGGAGAATCCCTCCAGCAGCCTTATGACCTGGAGGAAGTATGGCATCCAAGGCATACTCTGGGAGCAGCATCTAACCTGTTGGTTTATTTCTGACTGAGAGGACCAGTTCCATTGATGCCCTCTTGGTGAAGTGTAGAGGTTTGGCAAAAGTGCATAAATGGAAGCAGGCACAACCAAGAAGCATGAAAGAAGCACTAGCCAGGGCTCTAGAAATTGAGTCTATGTCCAGGTCCAGTACATCAACTTTTTCAGGCTGTGATCATGGTGCAGGATTCAAGGCAAGAAAGGCACAGTTATGGGAAGTGGAAATTTTTG
>NC_136986.1:37116444-37141444 GCF_032717465.1 Coenobita brevimanus
ATCATCATCATCATCATGCAGACTTCTTTTTTCCCACCCATGGGGCAGGGTGAGGAGTAGCAATGTCCAGACAGCCCAAATTTGCCCAGTCCAACAGGCCACGCTTCCATTCACTCATCATTCCAGCCCCTGGCTCTATCGGATACACCAAAAAACATTCACCAAGTTCCGTAACTTCACATAAACTAGATATAATTAAAAAAAAAAAGTTTGTGTGTAAACATAACATAAGCTGGAAATAAACGTTCAACTGACTACTTCGTTTACATGTGCACTTCAAACCTTCATGTGCATAGGACAGATTGCGAGACGGACAGAATAGGACAGACAGAAACAAAGAGATGGAGAGACAGACAGGCATTAGAAAGACATACATACAGTAGACAGACATAGACAGACGGATAGTTAACTTTGTTACTCCCAGTCCTTCCATGCATGCAACATATCAACTCTGGAACTATCTTCCTTTGTCTGTATTTCCTACTGTTTATGACCTCCAGTCTTTTAAACGCAGTGTCCAGGCATCTCGGAAATGAACAGATGCTTGAATATGGCTCTCTGTTTATCTTGTTTGTTTTTTCTTGGAGGGCTCCTGGTCTTTCGGTGCTTCCTCCATGCATAAAAAAAAAATCGAGACAGATAGACAGACAGACATAAACAGGCATAGACAGACAAGTAGATAAGACAGATAGACAGGCAGGTACAGATGGACATTAATATACTGTGCATTGTTTGACCTTTCTAAAATATCAGACATCTTGACGAATCAGAATGTTTTTAATTTTTGTAAAGACTCACAGAAGGGTCAAGTCTAGTTAGCCTAGGAGAAGGTCAAATGATTAACTTAAACTAGAACCAATCTGGGTAAAGGGTAAGGGAGAGAGAGAGAGAGAGAGAGAGAGAGAGAGAGAGAGAGACTGTGCTCCTTTCTGATTTCTTTCCTTCCAACATCCTATCTCCTTTGCTTCCTAGCTCCTCACTTCCTACCTGTCACCCTCCTTTTCTCTCCCTTGCTACCCTCCCAAACTCTCTCTCTCTCTCTCTCTCTCTTTCTCTCTCTCTCTCTCTCATTTCCACTCCTTTCACCCTCCCCTTCAGCTTCCTGGGTCAGGATGAACACACACGCAGAGCTTATTCCACTGACCCTAACTGTGATGTGGTTTTGCAGCAATGACAGCTAAAGATTATTATTATCATTATTATTATTATTATTATTATTATTATTATTTAAAGAAAGACAAGGAAAAGGAGTGCAGAAACTTCAGTAAAACTTCATAACACGGACGTGCGGCAATTCCACTTGTCTTCTCACATTCTCACGTCCTTAAGGAAAGTAATTTTAGCTGTCATAATATGCAACACAAATACCTTCTTGTTGATTATAGTCTACTACAAAATATATTATATACACATTATGCAAATTTTACTTAATTCATGGTTCATTTAAATAAGTGGCCCGGCCGCTGGCGGCATGTTTGTGTACTGATGATTTCAACTCTAACTTTGGCGCCCCATGAGCTCTCACACACAATGATTTTAACCTTCTTAGATTACCAGTAAGCTTAACTCTGAAAGTCTCTAATTCATGTCAGAATAAAACTTCCAGCCTAACCTATCCTAATCAACCTGTGAAAGACCCACGTGAAGAGGAAATTTGCATAGAATTGCTAAATTGTAATAAAGTAGACTTTACCTGATTTCATCTTTCTCCTGCAAAAATACTGCCACGGGGAATCGATCGTAATTTCGTTCCCTACAGTCATAATACGATGCAATTTCGTGTTCTGCTTCCCTCCCCTCCACACCTCGTTAGAGTCAATTCGGTTGAGAGAGATTTTAAAAATATTTATGGAGGAAAAACCCGATCAGATCAAGCCATTGCAAGGATGCCAGATACCTAATATTTTTGGTAAGATTTAGTTAATCTCTAAGTACCGAAATAAAGAACAGACTATGGATTATGAATATGAAATTCAAGACGCGTTTGGTGCCGAGACCCCACTGCAGGCGCACAACACCCATTCATTAGCTGTTCTCCATCTGCGTTAATACTATATCTCCGTAAAATTCAGGTAAATCAAAAACACTTACAACCCGTTTTTACCGTCCCTTATAAATTACTCTAGTAGGTGGAACCAATTCGTTTTAATTATGAGTTTAATCTCCAGAACATAATGGATTACAGAAACTAAGACGAATTAACTCGACTTGGTCATAGAGGGGCCGAGGTGGTATGCCTTGGTGGCTATGCCAGTAGCTTTAGAAACTCACTAGTACTACTTCACTATACCAATTTAAGGAAGCTCACTAGCACTAACTTCCATACCGATTCATTTCTGATCCGCTGCGCAACAATATTCTTGTGTGCTGTTCATTTCGCGAGATGTCGATACTGAAAAAAAAAAAAAAAGCAAAACCACAGGATATTAACTAAGTTGTTTGGAAAATAAGTCATTAGGAAAGAGGTGTTAAGAGAGCCTAGTTTACCCAACAAGAACAAACATTTCACAAACAGAAATTGTTTCCATGCGAATTATGTGAAGCAGTAGAAAATCTGGAGACATTTTATCCTGTTTTGCAACGCTTTAGCAGAAACAAGAAGAAATGTTGTAAGATTGCAAAACCCACCTACAGTTCACAATTATGTAGAAAAAATGAGGGAAGATTCTTACTTGAAATAAAAGACAGCCAGTTGGAAGAAACAAAAAAGGGTAAATATATGTTTAGGAGAAATGGATGAGGTGGAGGGATAAGTGGAGAGGTAAAAGGAGAGAGAGGGGGTGGTGGAGCAGGGACAGCTACGAAGTGTAGGCTGGGGACGAGGGCAGAAATGAAGACGATTTATTTTGTGGCCATCCCTTACAGGATTAAGGCAAGTATGTGCAATAGATAGATAGATAGATGGATAGGGAAAATAGGAGTGAAATGATACGACAATGAGAACAAAACAGAGGAAAACTGGAAACAGGCAAAAAGACAAATACTCACTGGAGGCAATAAGAAATTATACTCTAAATTCTAAAACTTAAAAAAAAAAAAAAAAACTACCTAATAACAGAAGGTCACGATAAAGGGTGGTTTTCCCCCTAACACCTCTTCCTTAGCGATTTGCTTTGCTTATTACACTTTGCTGTCCGCCTCTGTGTTATATAAATCCTTCTAATATCGTCCTACTCTGCATTAAAAAAAAATCAAAAGGATAATAACCAGCCATATCCATAAATAATCTGGCTATATGACACGGTAAAAGTAGAAGGAAAACAAAGGCAGGAAGAAGCACAGAAATATCAAGATGGGACGAAGGACAGAAGAGCAGAAGAGGACGGTAAGGAGAGAAAGACTGTGGTTGGGTACGATGTGGTTGTATAAGATAAGACGTGGTTGGATATGATGTGGTTAGATAAGATGTATGGTTAAATAAAATGTGGAGAGAGATAAGAAATGGATAGATGAAATATGGTTATAGATAAGATGTGGTTAGATGAGATATGGTTAAATAAGATGTGGACGGATAAAATGCGGATAAATAAGAAGTGGTTTGATAAGATGTGGTTGGATGAGATGTGGATAATAAGATGTTGATAGATAAGATGTGGATAGATAAGGAATAGTTAGACAAAATGTGCATGGATAAGTTATGGATAGATAAGATACAGACGATTTTTCTCAGGTATGCAATTGATATTTCCTTCATGCTAGACGTCGTTCAAAAAAGTAATCATAAAAAATGCTAAAAAAAGGAAAAATATTACATCATAGCAGTGAAAGTTTTAACACTGGCAAAGACAAAATATTCCCAGCCCTTACAAAACTGGTAGGGATAACTGTAGTACCTTCCAGCAAATGTTAAATGATTTTCTTCAGCTAAGAGTGAGTCATAGGAGCCTGAGAGAGTATAAATTGCCATGAGAATGATTTTTTTTTACCTCAGAAACCGGGAAATGAAGTGACCCTAACAGCGTATTTATTTCTCGTGAATAATCATTGCCTCTTGGAGAGAAAGAGAGAGAGAGAGAGAGAGAGAGAGAATTTCCGAATGGTAGAAAGCAGCTGGGAAGGGGATTTAACATTATTACTATTTAATGTTGGTCTTTAATATATGATCCCCGGCGGGTATTTGTGGCACTCATTCATTAGTCGCTAAATTGGAATTTTACTCATCATAATTATTACACGCATTTTGATAATTATATGTGCTATCTCTCTTAATATTACATCCCTTGTGTATAATTACAATAGTACCATCTATCTAGAACTGTTATTATAATCACTTTCTCTACCAAAACATTTATACTGGCCTTTCTTAGGTCAACAAATATGGAGGAAGGGAGTGATGTGGGTCATTTTCAGTCTTTCTTACCGAGTGGAAGTCGAGAATTCACTCTCAAGCGTTGGTGTTTCAAGGATGATTAGCGGTCATTAACTGAAATTGTTATTGCATCGTATCCCTACGTAAATCGTAAGTTTATCGTATCTTAACCCCAAGCGTTTATTTTTCTTGGTTTGGCAGCACGTCTGGCAATAGGTTCGTGCCCATGGCCTGGGGCCTTGATCGTCTGTACGTCGACTTCCAGGTTGGGACAAACCCGTGCCGTTCTTGGTGGATACAGGATCGCCCACATCCAGTGTTACCGAAGAAAAGTTACAAGATAGTGAACTAAGCAGTAGTTTTACTAAGTATAAAACAAAGTATGTCTGGCCCATCCAGTAACTGTGGGGCATTTACATGATGTTCAGCTTTGTGCTCCACCCGATCTTAAACTCACAGTTAAGTTGGGGGTTTATAAGACCAACTTACGTGTATACTGGACTTAGATTTTCTCACACAATTTCATTGTACTTTAAACACAAAGCTGGTTAAGCCGTTACTGTTGATTCGTTCACCCCCAAATGTTCAGGACGTTAGGACACTAATGCGTTACTGGAGCAAAACAGTGCTGGTGAACGGTCACAAGGTGAGAGCCAGCGTGGCCACTGGCAGTAGGGGCAATGTAATGCCACTATTGACGGCTCTTGCCTGTGGTGTACCGTTAGCCGCACAGCCCCGGAAAGCCGAGTCACGTACCCTCAGATGGAGCCTCTCTGAGGAAATCTTCATCCAGACAGAATGTGTTAGTGTTTCCAATCAAGACTGGAGTATTCTCTGCGATTCTGATGTTATATAGAACTGTCCCCAAGATTTGGTGTTGGGAATGGATGCTCTAGTTGATCAGGAGCTTACCCCATCAGCATCCATCTCAGAGAAATGAAAAAATCATTCAGAAATATGTTTCGATCTTTTTTAAACATTTTTTTAGAAGTTCCAACATTGACTGACTCCTAAATTAAAACTCAGAATTACTGAATAACCCTGGGTTGTAAGGAATGGGAGAATGAGGAAGAGGTCCATATATCTATCTATTGCCAGACGCCTTAATCCCGTAAGGGATGGCCACAAACAATCGCCTCCACGTCGCCCTGTCCCCCGCCATTTCATCGCCTTGCTCCCAGCTCACATCTCCCTCTCTTATATACCTCTTCACTCCATCCCTTCATGTCATCCTTGGCCTCCCCTTCCCTCTTCCCACCCCACCTCACTCACATACACTCTCCTCGTCAGTCTCTCACTCTTCATCCTTTCCACATGGCCGAACCACCTTAATGTTTCTCTTAACGCTTCCTATCACAACCACATCCACACCACAACGCTGCTTCACTTCCTCATTTGTCAGTCTGTCTCTCTATGTGACCCCACATGCTCCTCTCAAATAACTCATTTCCACTGCTCTCACTCTTGACTTCTGTCCCTCTAGCAGGGTCAAAGCTTCACTTCCATACGTTAGAGTTGGTATCACAATACTGTCATGTAGTAGCTTTTCACTTCCATACTCACTTCCCTGTTTCTTATCGCTGCTTTCAAGGAACCAGCAACCTCTTTTCCCTGTTGCACCCTTTCAAGTACTTCACCCTCCAAACTTCCTTCCTTACTCATCACACTACCCAAGTACTTAAACGCACTTACATTTTCAATTTCGTCCTCATCCAACCTTACTGTACATTCACTGACTTCACTTCTCTCGATGTCCATCACTATACTCCTACCTACTTTCACATTTAGATTCCGTTTCTTACACACTCTCCCAAACTCATCCACTAAGCCTTGCAGCCCCTTCGTCTTCACCTAACAAGTCAGTATCATCTGCAGACAACAGTACTGGTAGTTTCCAAATACTACCCTCTCTCACTAGGGCCTCTTTATCACTGGTAAAAATAAAATCCCACTTTGATGAAAATTTCTTACGCGAACCTCCAGCGGTGGTGGATTGAAGTGCAGTAATGTAGTACAGTCCAAACAAAGACCTACCATTGTTATGTTTAGTAAGTATAATGTGAGTGTACAGACACCTTCAGTAACACAACAGCATGTCTGTTGTTGTTTTTGTGGCTTCAGGCTTATCTGAAATTTTAACCTAGTGGACTGCAGGCTTGTTGCTGCCCATCTCTTGCAAACCATTATCCCCCCTCTCTGGGGATAGTGAAGTAGTTAAGGGATGTTTGTAAAACCAGATATTAGAGGCACCGGGCTATAATGGTGCCACCACATGAAGGCATCTCTCTCAAGCACATCATGATATAATAAGGTACATGTTGCTTTCACACATTTTTGGCACTCCATGTTGTATACAGCACTTCTCATATCTTACCAGCCCATGTCATTATACCCACACAGAGATCTTTTTGTTTTCCTAATGGACAATTGAGAAAGGGATTTTACTGTGACTGTTGTTAAGCAATTGTATTTAGCTTTCTGGTTCCTCAGGTAATCTGTGTCCCTCATGGATGGTAACATGAATCTTGGTGGCTGAAGAGTCACACTATCGTGACCATGAAATAGGATACAAAAACCCACACTGGCAGACGAAAAAAGATGTATTCCAAACAGTTTCGGCGACAGCTGTCGCCCTCTTCAGTGGATCTACAGACCAAGAGTGGTACATACAAATGCTGAGAAGCTGTTTACATGCAGGGTGAGGACACGTTTTCCCAACCACACCTGATGTGACCCCACCAGACTCTCCCTCCACTCTGTCCACGACTTGAGTGAGGGATTACAAGGGGCGGCAAGGACCTTGCCACTAATCCTCTCATCACTGGATCTAATTTATACATTCCTTCACTATGCTTAAAATTATTATATCTCTCTATACATACAGCTTCCACAATCCTACTTTTCTTATAGTTACTACATTTGTACAATATTTGGCTAGAATTCCAGTCGATTCTATGGTCGTTTTCCGAAGAGTGAACATACACTGCGTTATTTATGTTGCCTATCTTACAAGCATACTTGTGTTCCTTAATGTGTGTGTCCAAATCCCTTCCAGTTTCACCAATATAAACCAAATCACAGTCTCTACATGGAATTTTGTATACCCTTGCAGTTTTGTTACTAATGGGTTTATTCTTTACTAGCATTGATCTGAAGGTGGAAGTATATCTAAATGCAATGATTACATTCAAATCATGACTCACAGACTTCACCAAGCTAAGATTTGACACATACGAAACCGTGATGTATGGTTTATTTTGCTGACTCTGTGATGTTGGTCTAGGTACAAAGAAGGCTTATCTGGATTTAAAATACGCTTGCTTTATAAACCCACTGGGATATTTTAGATCTAAAAATATATTCCATATCTTGGCGTTTTCCGTATCCAGATGTTGGGGACTACTAATTCCGAGTGCTCTAAGGAACATAGAAGAAATAACTGACATTTTAGTGGAACTGTGGTGATATGAATAATAATGTATATACAAATTGCACTAGGTTGGTTTCCTGTATACAGAAAAGCTAAGTGTCCCAAGTTCATCCCTGTGCACAAATACATCTAAAAATGGAAGGGAACCATTATTTTCCCATTCAGCTTTAAATTTAATAGAGGGAAACAATGCATTTAATTTTATAAGAAAATCGTCAAAGTTAGCGTATACGTCTGGCCAAAATGAAAGCACATCATCAACATACCTATACCAAAGCCTTTTAAAGGATGTGCCAAACACTGATGCAAGTAAGTTCATTCAAATTAATCCAAAATTACCTTACATTTTATGGATTACCAAAGACCCATAAACCACAGATTCCCCTTCTTCCTGTCATCTCACAGTGTGGCTCATTCGCTTACAAACTTTCAAAATTTCTGGCGAACAAATTAGCACCATTGGTTGGCACATTCTCTAAATCCCATGTCCAAAACTCTACTGATTTTATTGATAAGATTAAATCTCTCAGGTTCTCCAGTAGCAGGTTGGTCAGTTTTGATGTAGATTCGCTTATTACCAAAGTCCCTATTGAAGATGTAATTAGTTTCTTGGAAGAAAAATTACCTAATTGTAACATTGATCTCGGCATGCCACATGATGTCTTTCTCCAACTTGTTAGCCTGTGTGTGCAGTGTAATGCATTTTCTTTTGGTGATCAGTGACTATAAGAAAAGTAGGATTGTGGAAGCTGTATGTATAGAGAGATATAATAATTTTAACCATAGTGAAGGAATGTATAAATTAGATCCAGTGATGAGAGGATTAGTGGCAAGGTCCTTGCCGCCCCTTGTAATCCCTCACTCAGGTCGTGGACAGAGTAGAAGGAGAGTCTGGTGAGGTCACATCAGGTGTGGTTGGGAAAACGTGTCCTCACCCTGCATATAAGCAGCTTCTCAGCATTTGTATGTACCACTCTTGGTCTGTAGATCCACTGAAGAGGGCGACAGCTGTCGCTGAAACTGTTTGGAATACATCTTTTTTCGTCTGCCAGTGTGGGTTTTTGTATCCTATGAATCTTGGTACTGGTGTATTTGGTATTATATGTGCTAATGACTGGCAGGGCAACAGACAAACTTGAGTATTTGTTCGGATGTTAGTGAGTTGTGATATGTGGCAATGAGCTGTTCATGTTGGCCGTGTGTGTTGACCATCATGTTGGCACTGTGTCCTGTCCATCATGTTGGCCATATTTGTTGCCAAGTGTCCTCCATATGTTGCTATATGTGATGTCCACCATGTTAACTACTGTATGTGTTAACTAAATTAACTGTGTGTTCATCACTATATTGGCCATGTGTGTTGGTCACATGACGTTGACTACAGTATGTTTGTTCTTCACTGTGTTTGGTCTGTGTGTTCACTTTGTTGAGTATGCTATGTATGTTGCCCACCATACGTTAACTAGGTGTGGTGATCACCATATTGGCCTTACAGTACAAAGTACAGTCTGATACAGCACATTATATACTGTACAGTATTATCTCAGCAGTTTTTACAAAAATGGTTGCACAGTCATACGCTAACCCAGCCTGTAACCCAAGCTATGTTATTACAGAACTAGTACAAGGAATATCCCAAGATCTCAGAGTCCGTAAGTTTTAGATTCAATAGATAAGTGCACACTAATTCCCTCAGTTTCCTGTTCACAACTGTATTACCATGCGCTACTATAGCATTGTTAATTCAGTAGGGTGTGTCAATTTCTTAGGCAAAACAGAAAATTTTCAAGGATGAAAAAGCTTGGGTGGAAAATTGGTGTTAATTGACATGCATTTTCTGATTATCACAATCAAAAATGAATAAAATGATGTTTAGCTATCGGCAAGTGAGTTTGAAGAAATACATAGCGTAGAATTTATATGAGAATCAGTTGCGTGACAAAATTCATTAAAGGAATGCAGTTTTTGACGCATGGAAGGACGTTTCATTCGAGAGAACATAAAAAGACAAATAGTCATATAGAGATTGATAATAATGTTTGGAAAATTAGATATTACAAACCAAATGGTTTCCTGTACACCAGGAAACCATTTACTATGTTGGGTGGTAACCATATAACTAAATTTTGGTGCCTAGTGGTTTAGTGGGTAATTAATGCGCTCCAATCGGATTGAGCCAGTGAAGGTTTATATCCAAGGGATGGTTGGGGTTGATAACTCATGTAATGCCACTCAGAGATAAGTGACGCTGGTCACTCTCATCTTAAATGTCGGGACTACCTGCCTAGCTCCGGGCTCCAAAGCTCCTCATGGGGCAAAGTAGGATTGGATGATGGATGGATGGATATATATATATATATATATATATATATATATATATATATATATATATATTCAACCGGTAGAGAGGTTGCCTGCAGTCTTAATGAACCCAGGTTCAAATCCAGGTTGGGGCAGGGAAAAGTTAAAAGATTTTATTTCATTACAGCAGGTGTTACTGATCTACTACAAGACCCGCCGACATGTGGTAAATATATCCCTGCTAATACCAATACACCAGTTCTGTATGAGACAGGCCTAGCATGTATTCAATATGTACGGTGGGTGTTAACGCCGAAGTAGTGACATGTAGAGGTGTATGATATGTAGGAGGACGGCTGGGCCTTGATAGCAGGCTGTGAAGCCTATGCCCAGAGTCGGACACATAAAAAAATATATATATATATATATATATACATATATATATATATATGTGTGTGTGTGTGTGTGTGTGTGTGTGTGTGTGTGTGTGGAGAGAGAGAGAGAGAGAGACTCAATTTACAAAGAGCTAGGAAGCCGTTCGAAGTATCAGTTAAATATACACATCGATTTGCTTGTCAGTATAGCCTAATACTCATTCTATATAGACTGTGGTGCTAGGAAAGGATGCTGTGGCACCGACATAACCGGGAGTCGCCGCTGTCTGGTTATGGAAGTGTTCCTCACCTCCCTCCCAGTACCCCGAAAGGAGATTGCTGAACTGCAGGAAAATGGAAACTTCAGTCTTCAGTATGTTTACTTCACGTTCAGGTGAGCGTGGTACTACAACAACAGTAATGACATATATATAGAAAATTCCTTGACTAATAGATATTCATTAGCGTAATACACATTCTACTTGATCTACATACAGTACCTTATACGAAAGCTCAGGGGCCCTTCAGGCCCTCGCACTTGCTCCTGCGGAGGGCTCTCGCTGCTATAGTTTATTTTAGTTGGACCTATGGGCAAAAAATTCTACGGAGATCTAGTCGGGCGCCTGGACCGGCATGTTTTGGTCAAATTGTGATTGTTCATTAAATATAATAAAAGTTTTTCAATCGTGATGGGACCAAGTTTTTTCACAGCAGCGAATTTTTTGCGATTTTTATGCCAATTTTAGTGCGATTTGAATGTGTAGTTTCGGCTGCCCAAAATACACACACACACACACACACACACACACACACACACACACACACACACGGCTAGTACCATAGTATATTAGATTATGAACAAATTATTGTCCCTCAGCAGGCTCCATCAAGCCTCAACACAAAATTCAAGTGTCAGGTGAATTGTGAGCACAGAACCTCATCACCATAGACGATTAACTTCACGCTCTGGCTTGGAAAGCTGGAGAAGCCAAGTCATCAATCACTTGTGTCCAGTGACACCGAACGCGCTGAGATTGAACGGCTACTGCTACAGTGACAACTTGAAACTGATTTAAAAATGATTGTGACTAATATGTTTGTGGTACTCTCATCATTCTGCAGCAAAACACTGACGTAAAAATGTTTTAAGTTAAGGAAAGATCGTCAAAAGTTTCAAAATGACTTGAATGTTTGACAACGAGGTGAGAGCGTATGCATATGAAACAGATACGATACACAAACCACAGGAAGTATGGTTGAACGTCGGCGTCTTGCTTATCCAAAAACTCACTTCATGCTCTTACAGGTTATGTCACTGCTCTCCGATTCTGACAGTGTAGAAGCTCCAGCACCAGTCACCTGTCGTTGGCAAGTATCATATTCACGCTGCCAAGCCTGTCTCCTCTTCTCCTGCTCCTGACACCCATATGCTTGCCCTTCACCTGCTTTTTCGTCTCAGCCGAGTCTTCCAGGCCTATTTGGTGGGACCCATGGCTTCTAACCTTTTTCCGTTGGCTTTGAATGAACAGGAGCCCGTTAGTCGGAATTTTCTGGTCTTTCGGACATGTGCAGGTAATATGCACTGATGAACATGATGAAGAGCAACCAGTCATCTTACATGATGTCATTGGACATTGGCAGCGTAGAAGGTCTACAAGAGTATCGAACTTGGAGATGAATGTCACCTTGAAAGTCTTCCCGCACTTGCCACGAGTCACTTTGAGAGCATTTTCCCAAATATCTTTCACATGTGCTACAACCCTGGCCTCAGAAATAATCACAGGTGGCTTGAACAATGCTTCTTCTTTAGCCACTGGACCAGCAAGGCAGGGACCAATTCGTTCCTGATAAGGTGATCAACGGGGTAGTTCCTGGGATCTTCATGTCTGACTTCTTTCAGAAGTAGACCATACCACAGTATGTCTCTTACTGTTGGAAGGTCAGCAGGCGGCAGTTCTCGTCCACTACCCACTAAAAGTGTTGAGAACTTTTGAACTCATGTTAATGCATAACCACCAATATGCAGTACTAGTTAGTTGATCATGCCAACAAGCCAATCGGAAAGGTATAACAATGATGGAACCATAACCAAACCAATGCCAAAATATTGCATGCACATGCACCACCACTCATGCACTTAAACAATTCACTGAAAAACTATGTAAAGAATAGACACAATGTCAATGAGCATTAGAGTATATGTTTTGTGCTATGTTTCCATGCTTTAAGATACAATAATTGAACATGAACTCCTAACATACAAAAGCTTGATATGCCAGTAATGTATGAAGCGTATATAACCTCGATTAATGAAATGCTATATGGCATATTGAAATCTGTATTTTGAACATAAAATGGAGTATCATGATGTGCAAAAACATGGGGATATTAATAGCAAGTCATACATAAAACCATACTACAAAAATAACAATATCAGTGAATAAACCATAATGATGCATAAATGAGACAATGACAATGAAATAACGCAAACACTTCACGATTAAATGCCATCCACACAGAACCTATGTCACCATCTAATCTCTCACACAGTCACATTATTATTTTTCTGACAGGTGGACACAGCTGACCTGGGATAGAGCGCTCAAGCTGATAGACAACAACCATATACAAAGTACACAGCTGTACATAAGTACAAGTACGACATTCTGAAAATAAATAAACCATATCAAATCGGCTCCACACAATAATTGATTATCAAGATGATTCGAAGTACATTGAAAGCCCTGAGCGCTGAATCACGGGGTTCACTTGCATCCAGGTATCATTTACTAATGAAAGCCTATTTCATATGCATTTTTTCATGTAATTTTACGGTATGATGGCGCTATTTGAGAAAATAACTAGACTTTCAAGCGTTCAGAACCTCATCCAACACTGTTCAAACACTGATCACAATGAATGCCCTGCGTGGTTTATGTACTGTAGATATATTGCTCAAAGCTGCCACGCCCCACTATACATTTGAAGGAATCAATACTAGAATTTTCAATTTAGCAGGCTGTTAGCTAAAATTATTTTATCAGTTTTTTTCCTACCATGGTACAACCATTCGCACCAATTTTCCACCTGAGCTTCTTTATTTTCCATAATTTACAAAATTGACACATCCTATTAATCCAGTTTGTACAGATGTGCATACCTAACTTCGTTTCAGTTTCCTGTACATAATTACATGTGCCAACTAAAATAATATTAACCCTTTAATTATGGATGGAGTATCAGAACTCACATGTGGTTTCTCCAGGTGCTTCTGGATGGAACTCATGTGCTCCTAAAACTTCAGGTAACTGAAATATCTCCACATAACTAAGTCTGCATTTTCCTACAAATGTGCACTTATGGCTTCAGTTGCAGATTGTGGTTGCAGCACCACAGTAAAGCATTTTTCTTCACAGTTCCAAGGCAGAAGCACAGGGGCAGTCAGAGCAGCATTTCATTGTACTGGAAACAGTCGCCTTCACTTGTTGTCGCTGATGTATCCTGGCTGTTCTTAGGCCATTTACACAAACACCCCTTAATTCATGATAGAAAGATGGTCAACTGCAGGAGTGAGTAGGGCAGCTTCAGTGTACAGTCCACCAGACTTATGTTCAGATGAGTCTGGGGCCACAGCATCTGTATTAACAGCATCAGCTAACCATTTAGCATCATTGCCACTCTCTTCACCATTATTTTATAGGTTAGGTGACTATCAGTAAAATATTGAAGCCTATCGGTCCACATTCATGCTTTTTCCATTCAAATGCACATGCACCAGGTCATGCTTTGCAACAAATTAATGAAGACATCCTCATTTGAACACTGGGGTTAGGCAGCACCATAGCTTCGTAGCCATAATTATAACCGAAACTTTATTTCTAGCCACATTATAAGCAGGAAGCTCTGATAAAACTCTGGAACTTTAGTTGAGATTATTAGTTTCACATTGCTTCCTATC
Source organism: Coenobita brevimanus (assembly GCF_032717465.1). Taxonomy (NCBI): domain Eukaryota; kingdom Metazoa; phylum Arthropoda; class Malacostraca; order Decapoda; family Coenobitidae; genus Coenobita; species Coenobita brevimanus. The sequence goes on from NC_136986.1 coordinate 37,130,817, forward strand.
CACTTGGTAATATAATGAGAGCATTAATTAATATTATTGGTCTAGTCAGGTGCACTTGACACTGGTAATGTTGTTTTCAGTAAATAATGCTGCCTGAAATAATGCAGAGAGGTACTTGAGATATATAAAAGTCAGCATATACTGTACCATACATTAGTCTGACCATCAAAATGTAGTATTGTAGCTTACAATATGTCCTTTATTTTGCCTACTTCATTACTATACTGCACTGTTATCCAGTCCACCAGCACACCATAATGAGAGTCATCTCCCAGCAACCATAATTTTTGTGTTCTCTTTGTTTACTTTCTGACAATGCAGTGTCCAGACAATGACAAGACTGTAAAACAGTCAGCTAACTCCTTCTGACCATTAGAATGCAACACAACAGCATTTGCATACAAGTTCACCTCAGGTAACACAGAGATTTCATTTTGAAGACTGGTGTATTAACTAGGTTTCCATGTTGCTTGAAAGTGACCCTCCCCCTACACCCAAGACCACAAAATGGAGCTTGAAATGATGTTATACTGCCATATAATGGACATACAAAAATACAGTACAGTTGTGTCAATACATATTAGGTACAGTTAGGCAGTGGGTAATGTGACAGCTGCTATTACTGTAATATTGTTCACCATGGTGTTAGCCGAAGTTTAACAAGCTAATATAATAGCACACAGACACTGAGTCAGTAGCTTGTAGATCCCTGACAGCTGACTTTATGTTTTTCTTAGTCTCTTCAGCTGAACCTTTTTGTCCCACTTACAGACTGCATCAACTCCTTCAAAGCCACCTCTAAGTTCCCTAACTGATATTTGGTCTTGACACATTCCCATTGGCTGCGGCTAACACGATACATGAGGTCCCGCATTGTAGCGTATGAGATTCTGGTAAAGTAGCAGGTGATTTTGGTCACTAGGTCCTCATTCAGAATTTCAAATACAGCATCAACCAAAAGCCCTTCCAACCGAATCATCAGATCAAGTGCATTTTCAAAAGGGTTCACTTGACATTTGGGTGGGGTGGGCTGCTGCATTATGGGTACCCTGCTACTAATGATCCTTTCCTCTTTTGGACCATTTGCCTGGTAAATGTCTCTGAATTTACTGATGCTTTTCTTAATATCCGTGCAGATGGACAAGGAACTGGTTAATAATTAAGTGTCGGATTGGCATTTATTGAAGAATTCACTAAGTTTGACCCGAGCCTCATTAGTGGGTAAGACAAGAGTGCAGGAACATTTGGTGATTGTAATGGTTCTGAGTGTGTTAACTGGTGTCACGGTGGTCGTAATGGTAGTGCTGGTGTCAGGGTCTGTATAAGGGTGAATGATGGTATTAATCTCATTATCATGTGTAGTCCTGCCTTCACTACCTTTATTTGGGGTGATATCACTACTACTCCCAGTATTAGTATCAGGGATGATGTCACTACTACTGCCAGTATAAGGGGTGATGTCACTACTACTGCCAGTATAAGTATAAGGGGTGGTGTTACTACTACTGCCAGTATAAGGGGTGGTGTTACTACTACTGCCAGTATAAGGGGTGGTGTTACTACTACTGCCAGTATAAGTATCAGGGGTGATGTCACTACTACTGCCAGTATAAGTATCAGGGGTGGTCACTACTACTGCCAGTATAAGTATCAGGAGTGATGTCATTACTACTGCCAGTATAAGTATCAGGGGTGATGTCACTACTACTGCCAGTATAAGTATCAGGGGTGATGTCACTACTACTGCCAGTATACAGTACAGTAAGTATCAGGGGTGTTGTCACTACCACTGCCAGTATAAGTTTTAGGGTTGATGTCACTACTACTGCAAGTATAAGCATCAGGGGTGTTGTCACTACTACTGTCAGTATAAGTATCATGGCTGATGTCACTACTACTGCCAGTATAAGTATCAGGGATGATGTCACTACTACTGCCAGTATAAGTATCAGGGATGATGTCACTACTACTGCCAGTATTAGTATCAGGGATGATGTCTCTACTACTGCCAGTATTAGTATCAGGGATGATGTCACTACTACTGCCAGTATTAGTATCAGGGATGATGTCACTACTGCTGCCAGTATTAGCATTAGGGATGATGTCACTACTACTGCCAGTATTAGTATCAGGGGTGATGTCACTACTACTGCCAGTATAATTATCAGGGGTGATGTCACTACTACTGCCAGTATAATTATCAGGGGTGATGTCACTACTACTGCCAGTACTGCCAGTATTATTGTCAGGGATGATGTCGCTACTACTGCCAGTATTAGCATTAGGGATGATGTCACTACTAGTGCCAGTATTAGTGTCAGGGATGATGTCACTACTGCTGTCAGTACAAGTATTAAGAATGATGTCACTACTGCTGCTGATATAAGTATTAGGAATTATGTCACTACTACTGCTGGTATAAGTATTGGGAATGATGTCACTACCACTCCCAGTATAACTATTAGGAATGATGTTACTATTGTTACCAGTATAAGCATTAGGGATGATGTCCCTACTACTGTCAGTATAAGTACTAGGAATGATGTCACTACTACTGCCAGTATTAGTATCAGGGGTGACGTCACTACTACTGCCAGTATAAGTATTGTTAAGAAGCGAGATTTGCCAGTTAGGTAGCTGAGATGTTTCTTGATGTTTCCTGATGTTTACGGTAGCTAGTTCAGGTACGAGTCAGAGTTGCCAGTTTGCCACCTGTTTGTGAGCGTACTTATTTCGTAAGTTATGCATTAATTTTTCTGCCGTTTTTCTTTATAATGTTTTATTTATGTGACTGCTTGTTAAATTATGTAATTAAAATTTGTAAGGTCAATAATTTACGGTGTTGTGTAATGTAAGAAAACTCGTGCATGTTTTGGTTGTCTCCGAGTTCGTGAATGTGCTCTCTCTCTAGAATACACAAGAAATGTGAAGTAGATCATTCTCGACCAATGCAAGCTTATATAAGGATGGATAAGAGACTAGAACAGGCTCAGTCAGTTTTCAGTTCAGTTTGATTGTAATACAGTGTCAGTGCAGTGAAGTTTGTATATTTTCAGTACCTGTGAAAACAGCTAAGTGTTTATTGAAGTTTGTCATCATTGGTACTTGTGAAAATAGTGAAATGTTGTCAAGCATTAAGTGTAATAGCAGTAGAGTTTGTATAGCTCCAGTGCTTGTAAGAACGGTGAAGCGAAGTTGGCAAGCATTAAATATAATTATTTGGAAAATGGACAGTAAGCCAGTGTTTAATTACAACGCCCCAGCTGATATTGTGTACTGTACACCTAAAGGCTGACTATGGGAAGAAAAACTCACTGGACAACATTCTTCCTATACTGCACTACCGCTGTTGGAGCCTGTGGCAATGTGGGTTGGGGATGTAACACTAATTTCAGGAGTGTGGATGTTTAGAAAGTGCTGCAGTGAGTCCAACCTTCGACATGGAGGCAAAAGGTGTCCAGACAAGAGGCTAAGCTAGGCAGGAAGATGCATCGCTGGGTGCAATTATGAAACTACTCCAAGCACAATTTCAGGCACAGAATGCAGGACAGGAAGAACTCCAAGCACAATTACAGGCCCAAAGTGAAGAACATAAGAGCTCAGAAACGAACTCAAAGGAGGATAATTACGGCACAAAAGAAAGAACTAAAAGAACAGTTACAAGCATAAAGTGTACAACTGCGGGCACAGAATGAAGGAAAGAAAGAACTCAAAGAACAATTAGAGGCATAGACTGGAGAACAGAAAGAACAATATGAACAGCTTCAGGAAGCATTACAGGAGCAACAGAGGGGATTACAATTGAGGATGCAAGGACAGCTGGATGCTTTCATGGGGAAAATGAAAGAAGAGCAGCAGCAGTGGAAGGTGGAAGTATACGCTGAGCTACAGCAGCAGAAGTGTGAAGTAAGCAATAACTTGATGGAATTCAGACAGCATCTAGATGACCAGGTGAAGCATGTAGACAATCAGCTGAAGATTAGCATAGGAATAGCGACAGAGTGCAGAGAGCATGTAGACAACCAGCTAAAGATTACTGAGGGATTGTGATGGAGTGCAGACAGCATGTAGATAGCCAGTTGAAGCATGTAGTCGACCATGTGAAGATAATTAGCGAAAAAATTGAGGCTGTAGAGAAATACTGCACTGCTGAGGCTCAGGTTAGTGTACAGGGAGCATATGAAAGGAATGGACAATGTATGGTGAATCTTAACGGATCTCAGGCATCTAAAGGTAGCATTACAGGGTTGAATCATCAGAATGCAGAAGTTTTAAGTCCTGGCCTTCATTATGATGCCCAAGTTTTTAGACCCCAAACCGGTGAAGTGCACGGCTATAATGAGGGTCCAATTAAAAAGAAACCTCAGGAATTTGATGGTAGAGTATCTTGGGAAGCTTACCATGCACAGTTTCAGTTACTTGCAGATCAGAATGGGTGGGATGATAGGCAGAGGGCTATCCAGCTTGCTACTAGCCTTAAGGGAGCTGCGGTGGAAATTCTGGGCCAGATGTCAGTGACGGAGAGGAACAGTTATCAGTCCCTAGTAGAAGTGCTGGAGCGCAGATATGGAACCATGTACCAGACTGAGGTTTACAGAGCAAGATTTCGGAACTGTGTACGGACTCGTGGAGAATCCCTCCAGCAGCTTGCTTATGACCTGGAGAGTATGGCATCCAAGGCATACTCTGGAGCAGCATCTAACCTGTTGGTTATTCTACTGAGGGACCAGTTCATTGATGCCCTTGGTAGTGTAGAGTTTTAAGTGCATGTGAAGCAGGCACAACCAAGAAGCATGAAAGAAGCACTAGCCAGGGCTCTAGAAATTGAGTCTATGTCAGGTCCAGTACATCAACTTTTCAGGCTGGTCATGGTGCAGGATTCAAGGCAAGAAAGGCACAGTTATGGGAAGTGGAAATTTTTGAGGGAAGGTGCTGGTACTGTGAAAAGCCAGGACCTAGGAAAGTGGATTGCAAGAAGTGGAAGAGAGAACAAGAGAAGATCAGAGGAGGTTGCTGGTTTTGCGGGAAGCTGGGATACAAGAAGGTGGATTATTACAAATGGAAGAATGAGCAAGAATGGAACAGTGCAAGGAAATCAACGATTGCAACAAACGGGTGTTGGACATGTGGTAAGGTGGCACACTTCAGACACGAGTGTCCAAATGAGAAGGATGAGGTTAAATTAGTGAAGGTTGGTGACGAGAGGCAACAACAGCCAGTTCTTCCCAAGAAGCCCCACCACTGAGGAAATGCAGGAGAATCTTGATGAATAGTGTGCGAGAAGATGGAAGAACAGGCAGCAAAGAGTGTAGTATGAATGGTAATTTTGGCAAGAAATGCCATCGTACGGTTGTGACAGGGCCAGCATCGGATGAAGACCTGAAGAGGATGCAGATGGAGGATGCAGATTTAGCTAGAGTGGCTGCAGTGGAGTACAGTGCAACCATCATGGGAAGAAGTTTCCACGTTAAGCCCTGTGACCAAGAGTTACTAGAGTCAGTGGGACCTTCTTCATTTAAATAGCGGACTATTGTAATGTCAGTGGAAGATGCCTAGTGTCCTCAGCAAGTATTAGCAACTGGTGATTCTGAAGAAGATGAGGTCCGAGATCTTGAATAAGTCCCATAACCAGATCACTTGTGGGCACCTGGGAGTGAAGAAAACTTTAAGTCAGCTGCGACAGAGGTTCTACTGGATTGGCATGCGTCAGGATGTTGAAGAGAGGTTCTGGGCCTGTGATGTGTGTTGTACCAAGAAGGGATGTGGTTGCACCTCTCTTCAGCTGTACCAAGTGGGTGCACCGATGGAAAGAGTTGCGGTGGACATTGCTGGACCTTTGCCACTCACTGCAGGAAGAAACCAAGGTGCTACCCAAAAGTTCCAGTAATTTGAACAGAGGGAGCCAACCGTTCACAGTTTTGCCTTTTGCCGCTAGGAGGAGTCAGCAGCACCCCTTGTGCGTCAGTGTGGCTCCGGCCGTGTCTGTGAGCAGACGTGTTATTGAGCTATGCTTACTATTTTAATGTGGTGTGTAGGTGGTTTGACAGTTTTGCAATGGTGGACCAATGGCACAGCAATGTAAGGTCAATTTGATCGTTTTCTTCGACATCCAAGGGATTGTTCACAATGAATTTGTCCCTCCCGGCCAATCTGTCAGCGGAAAGCTTTACTGTGAAGTTTTGCAGCGTCTGAGGGAGAACATCCACTGCAAATGTCCAGAACAGTGGAAGAACAAGGATTGGGTCCTGCATCATGACAACGCCCCCGCCCACACATCAGTTGTTGTCCGGCAGTTCCTGGCTTCCACTAACACGGTAATCATTCCCCACTCACCCTATTCACCTGACCTTGCCCCCTGCGACTTTTTCCTGTTTCCAAAGCTGAAATTACGACTGAAAGGGTGTCGATTTGACCAGACTGAGGAGATCCAGACAGAATTGCAGGAGGTGCTCAAGACCATGACACTTGAAGCTTTCCAGGGATGCATGGACTTGTAGAAAAAATGGTGGGGCCACTGTATACATGCCCAAGGGGACTACTTTGAATGCGACAGTGAGAACTAGGAGGTAAGGTAACTTATTTTCCTACAATATTCAAGCTACTGGAACTTTTTTGTAGCACCTAGCATATGTGTCACCATGGACTACTGCACAAAGTGGCCAGAAGCCTATGCCATCCCCGATCTAGAGGCTGCGACTGTTGTTCGGGTGTTGGTTGGTCAGTTTTTCTGTCGTTTTGGGATGCCACAAGATCTACATTCAGACCAGGGTAGAAACTTTGAGTCTGCTGTGTTCCATGAATCCTGCAAGTTATTGGGGATCAAGAAGACCAGGACGACCCCATTAAGGCCACAGTCAGATGGGATAGTGAAGAAATTCAACTGGACCCTACGACAAGAACTGGCCAAGCACTGCATAGATGGACAAACACAATGGGACCAGAAATAACCTGCATTGCTGATGGCATATCGGTCTGCATCTCACGAGTCTCCTGCAAAACTGATGTTGAGCCACGAGTTATATTTACCTGTTGACTTGTTAATGGGAAGACCACCTGGTGAAGAGCTGCCTACAGATACCACCGGCTATGTGAAACACCTTCAGGAAAGGCTGGATGAGGTACATCATCAAGTGTTAGGAGCCCTCAAGTTTTTTCAGGAGAGGTGATGAAGTGCAAGTATGATGCCAGGGCAAGTGAGGTGAGCTTCAAGCATGGTGACCAAGTTTGGTTATACAATCCTCAGCGAAAGAGGGGACAGTCACCAAAGCTGCAGAGCCCGTGGGACAGGCCTTACACTGTGTTGGACCGCCTATCAGACATAACGTATCGGATTCAGGGAGGCAGGAGGTCTCGCCCAAAGGTGGTACACGTGAATCGTCTGTGGCAGTACCATGGGCCAGGACAGTGCAGCTGGGATGTCTCCAAGAAATCATGCTCACCCACAGCCGAGGATGCTGAGGAGGACCAAGGAGCTGATGTGCAAGAGGATGGTGACAGTGTCCCAAGAGAAGTGAATCAGGAAGAGGACCAAAACTTTCCTGGAGGAGTAGACTGTGTGGAGGAGCAAGGACATCATTGGAAGCGTCATAGGAGAAGACCTGATAAGTTGAAGGATTATTTTATGTATAGTTTCATTAGGATTAATGTTAATGGTTGTGTCTACTGTGTTGTTTTGTCGGGACAACAAAAAACTAGGGAGGGGGTAGTGTTAAGAAGAGAGATTTGCCAGTTAGGTAGCTGAGATGTTTCTTGATGTTTCCTGATGTTTACGGTAGCTAGCTCCGGTACGAGTCAGAGTTGCCAGTTTGCCACCTGTTTGTGAGCGTAGTTATTTCGTAAGTTATGCATTAATTTTTCTGCTCTTTTTCTTTACAATGTTATTTTTATGTGATTGCTTGTTAAATTATGTAATTTAAGTTTGTATGGTCAATAATTTACGGTGTTATGTAATGTAAGAAAACTCGTGCATGTTTTAGTTGTCTCCGAGTTCGTGAATGTGCTCTCTCTCTAGAATACACAAGAACTGTGAAGTAGATCATTCTCGAACAATGCAAGCTTATACAAGGATGGATAAGAGACTAGAACAGGCTCAGTCGGTTTTCAGTTCAGTTTGAGTGTAATACAGTGTCAGTGCAGTGAAGTTTTATTTTCAGTACTTGTGAAAACAGTGAAGTGTTTACTGAAGTTTGTACATCATCGGTACTTGAGAAAATAGAGAAGTGTTGTCAAGCATTAAGCGTAACAGCAGTTAAGTCTGTGTAGCTCCAGTGCTTGTAAGAAAAGTGAAGTGAAGTTGGCAAGCATTAAGTGTAATTATTTGGAAAACAGACAGTGAACTTTAGAAGCCAGTGTTTATTTACAACGCCTCAGCTAATCTTGTTTACTGTACACCTAAAGGCTGACCATAGGAAGAACAGCTCACTGGGCAACGTCCTTCCTATACTGTACCTCTGCTGTTGGAGCATGTGGCAATGTGGGGTGGGGACGTAACAGTATTAGGAATGATGTTACTATTGCTACCAGTATAAGTATTAGGGATGATGTCATTCCTAGTGCCAATATTATGGGTGTTGTCACTACTGCCAGTATTAAGGATGTTGTTACTACTGCCAGTATAAGAGTCAGGGGTTGTGCCCCTACTAACGCCAATATCAGTATCAAGAATGGTATCTTTGTTACTTTCAGTATTAGTATCAGGCATGGTATCTCCGCTACTGTCGGTATCAGAGAGAGTATCCTTGTTACTATCAGTAGCAGGGGTAGTATCCCTGTTACTGCCAGTTTCAGGGATTGTATGCTTTTCACTGTCATTATCAGGGGCAACTCTGGTAATACTGTTGGAGTGTACGGAGGTTTTAGGGATGCTCACAGTACTGGGCTTGGATTCACAATGATGGTATGTTTTGGTATGAGGACTGGACACTGTATATCGTAGGGTGGCAGCAGTATGAAGGTGGGGGTGGGGTGGGGATGGAGTGGAGTGGAATGTGTTACCTTGATTGTGGGCAGGTGTGTGTAGCAGCTGGCTGGATGGCTGGTGCTTGTAGAGTTTAGGTGGGGTGACCAGTCTGAAAAGTGGTGAGGTAAAATTACGGCTCATATAATTTTAGATTCAAATGCAGCTGTAGTTGTTCCACATCCTCTTATCCACCACTAGTTAACATGCCTCCTTACGACTCACCAAAATGGCACTAATGGTCTCTGCCATCTGAAGCCTTGCTTAGTATAATTTTAAACGTGTCGTCCTGTAAGCTGTACTCGTTTCTGATTTATTTTATTTTATTGTATTTATTTTTGTGGGGAAGGGGACAGAGTGAGCTATCAGCTAGCGAGTACAGCCCCCAGCTGGCCCTGTTTAACCAATGATATTCTAACATAAAACTTCGAATAGGACATTTTATACTGCAAGGTCGGATATTGTCATTGGGTCTCCTTACTTGTGTGGTGGTGGTGGTGGTAGTGTTGTCGGTATATTGGTGGATGGCGGATTTCTACCCTTTGAATCACCTGAACTTCTGTCTGTGGAAGGTAAGTAGGTGTACAAGTGAGTGGGTAGCTAAACAGAGGGTAGGCAAGAGGTGAACAGATAAATTAGTGAGCAGGTAAGCAGGTTGGCTGGGCATATGGGTCAGTAGGTAAGAAGGCAAGTAGATAATTATCAATAAGCAGAAATGAGTAGGAAGATGGGTGTCAGCACACCATACCATTCACCTCACACCACACCTGTCACCACACCACAACTACCACCACACACCACACCATTGCCATACCACATTTGTCAGCAAACCACACATAACAGGTGTGATATGGTGACAGATGTGGCCATAGTCAGATAGCGGTGACATTTGTATGGACTAGAACACTTGTTAACCAGGCCTACCTACCATTAGTACCACACACACACAGGAACTGCCACCACAACTGGCACACGCTTAAACTTTTCGTTATGATTGTCTTTAATTCTTGCCATCTCCAGGTGACTTTATTCAGCCTGGAAATGACCTGTAGTATTGGTGGAGCTAAAGCTGGCAACATCTAACCCCTTCAGTTTGAAAAGTCTCTCCTAAACTGAGTAACATTGTTTTAAGACAGAAAGAATAAACTAAATACTGTACTTAGGGCTATCAATGATCACAGTCATCATAACCACCATTTTTTTACTACTGTACGTATCACGGCTACCATTTAACCCTTTATGAAATAGTGCTGAAGAGGGATGCCTTCATATGGTAATACTAATATAACTATGCGGCTAAACTGCCTTGTTAAACAAACATCCCTTAACTACTTCCCTATCCCTCAAAAGAAGGATTGTGGACTGCAGGAGAAGGGCAGCTTAAGCCTGCAGCCAACCTGGTTAACATTCCTTTTGAGCCTAGATCTGCAACAACAACAGAAACAACAAAAATAACATCTTCCTTAAATTGCCTTGTTAGCTATGAGTACCTCTTGATTATACCCATCAGTCACCACTACACTACTCAATAATCATTGCAAGTTACTGCCATATATGCAGAATCCTACCATAGCACTGTCTCAATGAACACACATTATATCTCTCACTGTGCCACGACAATCGTTACTCCTTTTAGTAACCCACCATCAAGTCCATACAAAATTGATGGACC
>NC_136986.1:37146444-37183944 GCF_032717465.1 Coenobita brevimanus
ACTTCTTTGCCTTATAAGTTACTATGTAGCAGTAAATGATAATAATTGATATATTTGTTGAGAAAATGCAAAAGACATAATGAAAATACTGTCTGTCACCTCAAATATTATTACACTCACGTGACATGTTCAGCACTAAGTGTACCAGCACTACGAGTAGATTTGATTCTTATAGGTTACTTGCATACTACAATTCAGTGCAACAAGTGCGTTTATATTTAAAAGTTAGTGAATAACTTGTTTTTTAATGTAATAAAACACTGAAATCACCTCCTAAACTTCTTCCTGCATGTGGTGTGGCAACCAACAGAAATGGCGCCTGGTGACCGCCTGGGAAACCCTCAATTTCCGACTGCACAAACACATCTTCAACTCTCTCTCCCTCTTGCCCGGACTACCTACAGACCTCCAGTTACTTTCAAAGATTTGTGGCAAGGTTGAAGTTTCTGTGGCTAAAGCTTAACATGTTTGGTTAATTGTAAGTGGGTCAATGCAGCTCGTGAAAACACACTATTTTTCCTGTACTTGCCACACAAGTGATGTGGGTAAAAAAAAAACACCACCACAGTTTAGGGTTAACCTTTTCACCCAGTTTGGCTAAAATCAGATACAAAACTTTTTTTTTTTTTTTTTTTTTTAAGAGAGTGAGAGGGGGGGGGGGGGAGCAAGCTCATGTCCCTCAAAAGATAACAGGTGCTCTCACTTTGCGAGGAGTGATGATAGTATAATACCCGTGGCGTCCTACTTACTGTAACCTGTATGACTTAACTCTGAAAGCGTGTGACCTGCCTTATATGAGCAGGATATTTAACGGCACAAATCAAGCTTCTCGTATGTGTAGTGTCACGCAGTTTTTATGGGCTATTAGGCTTCCTGTCATCTCTCAAGCGCTTCATGATCTCTTTGCATCTGAAGAATGCTCAGATCGGTTTTGTAAAACTAGTTTCCAGTGATAAAATCAAATGTAAGGCCAAAACCGTCTTATGGAAGAGAGTGAGAAATGTAATAATTTATCAAAAGTAGTGCGTCACAGTAAAGTTACAGGCTGTTATACTAACTGGCAACATACTGAGGTTTTCATATGTGTGCAAGACGATGATGTACATTCGACGTCATACTGCAGTGGTTGGAAAATTAACTACAGTACACTGCTCCATCAAAGAGCCTATGTTGCAAGCCCCCTGGCACAGTCCATTGGTGAAATACTAATAGCTTCAGTGTAAATGGTAACCATCATAGTAGTACTAGTCCACAAGTAGTCATAAATACACGAAAGAGAGAGAGAGAGAGAGAGAGAGAGAGAGAGAGAGAGAGAGAGAGAGAGTTGTCAACCCTGACAAGGCTAAACAAAAACAAAGAAACCTACTCCATCCTACGGTCAACATGCGTGTGGCGTTATCCTCCTGCAAGCCAGACTAGACCAAGATAACTAGCAACAAGCAGGCACACCAGGCACACCACTGAACAGGTAAAGACATACTATTTTTCTCTGCTTAGTTGCGATTTGCACAGTACTTGTACATATTTTGTAATAATATATTTTAATACAGAAATTTTACATTAGCACACTTTCAACATATCCAATTATTTTGAATCCATATATATATATATATATATATATATATATATATATATATATGTGTGTGTGTGTGTGTGTGTGTGTGTGTGTGTGTGTGTGTGTGTGTATGTATATGTTTATGCAATGTATGCATGTATGTATGTATATATGTATGCATGTATTAGTAAAAAGTTTTCATACCAGAGGGAGAAACGTACAACAGCCGTGCAATAGGGTCGTGAAGATAATACATAAAATGAAACTGGGTCGCTGTGAAAAAAGTTTGAAGAATATTGAATTACTCACTGCTGTTTCCAGGTTACAACAATTATTTCCCCTAGAAGCTACCCTAGGTGCTCATTTTATCTACCATCCCCAAAAGAGTAGATGGACCCCTGAGTCGAATGACATAAGCTGCCTCCACCAGGATTCAAACCCTTGTGCTAACGGGTCAGCAGCTTCACAGTCAGCGATGTTAAACACTCTGTTGTAAAGCAGAGGTTAATAGTTACATAAAGTTTTGAGAAGATGATCAGTAAAGAACTGCATGGATTTTACTCCATCACTAGCCTACAGTCGCGTCATTTTTTCCCATCATGATGGCTGCTCAAAACACAATTTCACACAGTTGTGGAAAGACTTTATAATTTTAAAAGGTTAAAGATGGATGCAAGCAACCCTTCTAGTTCGAAAAATCCTTTAAGCTGCATTAAATCCTTTGGTAACAACAAAATACAAATAAACCTGTCGTAGTGAAGGATAATAATACACATTGTAGTAGCAGTAGTAGTAGTAGTAGTAGTAGTAGTAGAAGTAGTAATAGTAGTAGCAGAGCAACCCCGGTCTATCTGGTCGAGCAGACCCATCAAGGGCAGGCAAGCAATCACCCTTGCAGGGACTGTCACAAATTCGCGCAATCATATATCTAAACAAACTCGTGACATTGAACTTTGATGGGAAACCGCGAATTTTAGTGGAATCCCAGTATCACTCAGTCAACTGCCACGTATTCACCCGATCGGGAGTGTTTTCAGAATATTTTTCACTGTTTCATAAGTGATCGTCCTTGCGCGTGACATCAGCGCTTTCGCTGAGTGATTTATTATGGACATGTTTCGCTCACTTCTTTCTGTTAGCCATTACCAGTTAGCAGCTGGCCTGCCCTCGCCTCTCTCTCACAATTTGAATTTAGTCAGGATTAGAGCGTCGTGGAAGCAGGTTCGATTGGGCCCAGTGTGGAGCAGCGCCGCCGTTGTCCAGCGAGTTCCTGAATTCCCACCTAGTGTGAACTGGCGAGAGGTTTAGCATGTGCAGCGTTCTTCCTCAGCAACAACGCCCAGTCCATTCCACTTAGCCCACTTTTCTGACCAGTATTTTTCTTTCGTTTTTCCTAGGCTTAAGAGTTTAGTTTTTGAGTGAGCGAATGAGTGTGTTCTCCTTATTTTGAATTCGTTTTGAAACATGTAAATTTTACTCATTGTAATCAATAAATTAACAGTTCTTTTTCTTGAGCTTAATGTAATGTAAACTCGTGTTTTATTTCTCCACATTAAGCTTATTTCACTTATAGCTCCTAGTTTGCATAAACGCATTGCATTATTCATAACTGGTACTTAGGCCAGTCCTTTTGTATTAAGCTTAAAATCCGTTGTGCGACTTGGAGTTAATGCACCGGCAAGAACCTGTTTATCATTAATAGCATTAGATATTGATTGTCAGGGGTGGAGTCACTTTCTCCAGAGACTAACAATACCAATAAACAGCACGTGTGAGTAATTAGTCTCTGCTGTGTACTGTTGAGAAAGTTTATAAATTCTCGTTCTTAGAGAATCGGCAAAGTAAGCTGGCATAAAGTAATTATTGCTTGATTTTCACAAGTCAATTAATTGTCCTGTTCTCAAGTAACATTTTAAAGTATCAAGTATTATTGAATATTATTCTTTAATATTGCATATTCTGAAAAACCCCGTGACATCTGGCGACCTCATTCCAGGATATTAACTCCTAGCTCTAAAGTTATTCACGAGATAATACTCACTCACTCATACTTAGGTATTTATCATTAAAGTCTATAAGCACTATCTTACTGGTGATTATTGATTCAGTTCTATTAATTTTACATAATAGTTTTCATAGTTACTTGTTTGTTTAATTTTCTTTCTTTACCAGTTGAACTATATAAAACTGGTCACCACTAACCTGTGCCTACATTCTTTATTCTCGATTACTGGCATCTTTCTCTGCAAAATAGCAGTCAGTGCTTAGTCTCTAGTTCACTTAGATTGACTTAGCATCATGTCTACCAACGTCTATGTACAGGAAACTAAAGATATGGGGCTTACAGACCCCAATGAAGTAAAGGATTATGTCCTCTCTTGGCTTAGTCACGAGCAGCAATGCGAGAATGATGCTCGTGAAGAGCGTAGAATTCAACGCGAACATGAGCGAGAACAACGCAAACACGAGCGAGAACAACGTGAACACAAGCAAAAACAACACGAACTCGAGTTAGAACATCAGTGAGAACAGCGTGAGGAATGAGAGAAAGAATGAGAACACGAACGTGCCGAGCGAAAAGCACGCAAAAAACATGAACTCGAAATGTTGAAGCTCAAGCGAGATTCCTTGGCTTCAGACACATCTGGTGCAGCTGGCCCAAGCTCCACCAGTGCTATCCCTGCACATATTATGGTGACCCCACACATCAAGCTTCCCCCACACAAGGAAGGCGAGCGAATCGAGCCAAACATAGCTCGTTTCGAAGACATGGCTCAACTTTACCAGCTGGATGAGGCAGCTAAGCTGCTTCAGTTTCTTAGCCTGTTTGAGGGCCTTGCCCTCGATATTCTCCACAGAATTCGTGGAGACAATCTCACGTATGAGATGATGAAGGCCGCACTCGTCAAAGTGTATGGTCTCACAGTTTACGACGCCAAGAGTCAGTTCATGAGGGAGCATTTACAGGAAAAAGAGACTGCCGTTCAGTTTCTCGACCGGCTTACTGCTTACTTAGATGAGTGGATGGAGAAAGATGAAACTCCTTCCACGCGTGAGGGGATAATTGACCTTATGCTGCGCATGCAGCTAGAAAAGTCGTGGCCTACTGAACTTATGGCTCAGCTTAAGATCTGCCAGGTAAAGGATGCCAGCCAAATGGTGGAGAAGGTGGATGCATTCTTCACTGCATACGGGTATCAAACTCACAAGCAGCATACCTGGAACAGGAAAGCTAATAAATCTGGGAAACCGTCTCAGACTGAACCCCAGCAATAAGGTCGTTCTCAGAATAATGGCCAAGGTCCAAAACCGCAGAAGAAGGACCAGGGGCAAAACACTCAGAAACCTGAGTGGAAGCGGTACGACAAGCAGAACCCCAACGAGCAGCAGTACCAGTATTTCAAGCAGCAGCAGGGCAAGGACAAACCACATAACCCTCAGTCAGGACAATCGACTTTAGTGTATCGGAGGCAGGATGCAAATGCAGCCCTCATGCCACAACAAGCATACAGTTGTGCCAACCCCACCTATACAGGTACTTCCCCTCGGTTCACTAGCTCCCCAGCAACAGTGAACCCTCCTCCACAGGTGGTCAATGCTCCAGCTCCTCAGATGGTGAGCACGACCCCTCAGGCATCTAGTTCTCAGGGCGCCACATTCGCTGCTTCGTTTGTTCCGCAGTCTCCCCAATGACTGGCTGCTACCTCCTCAGACCCTTCCACCAGTAACACTGCCTTTCTTGTTCAGCCAGGGTTTGTGGGAAGTGTTTCTGTAAATGTCCTGAGAGATAACGGTTCCTCAGGTTGCTCCGTCAAGCAAAGTTTAGTTCGGCCCGATGAGTACACGGGTAAGCAGATCCAAGTTAGACTTATTGATGGATCAGTGAGATTGTTCCCTGAGGCACGTATCCAGGTGGCATCTCCTTTCTACACTGGCTTGACAGCTGCTGTTGTCATGCCAGACCTCTTGTTTGACCTCATTATCGGCAACATACAGGGTGTCAAAAACAGTTGTGCCATAGATGTTGCTACTCAGACTTCAGCTGTTGCAGTAACACGAGCCATGGCCAAGGCTCTGAATCGTGTCACCCCGTTGACCATCGCAACACCGCAAGATTTGATTCGTAGTCAAGATATTGTCCAAGAACAACATTCTGACCCAACACTTGCTGCCATGTGAAAGATGCAAAAGGGTAGAGTGATAAAGTATTCACGGGGAGGTCAAGCCAAGTTCCTTCGCAAACAAGGACGGCTGTACCGTGAGTCACGAACACCCCAGAGCGAAGTTCGACTGCAGTTCGTCGTCCCCGCAAAGTACCGCCAAGCAGTGTTAGAATGGGGTCATTGTTCAGCCTCAGGAGGTAACCTGGGCAAAAGGAAAACCCAGGGCCATATCCGAGCTGACTTTTTCTGGCCAGGGATGGAACGAGAGAAAGTTTTGTGCGTTCCTGCAATGTGTGTCCACATACCACTAATCAGGGACATGTCCTTCTTGTGCCGTTTGAAACCACACCCATAATCTCTGAGTCAGCTGAAAGAGAGGGCAGTGGTGAAGTGGGTGCAGACCTGGCATCTCACCCGTTGGCCCCACAGGACACAGTATGTCCAGGGCCTGTACATACATATATACCGTAAGTTAAGAGGGAAGTTCGAGAACCCCGCAGAGACAGTCCGACGCTGTGAATGAATTACCTTGTGGAACGTCTTGAGCTGTGGGGCTCTCAGAGGATTCCTGGAGAATGCACATTATCCACATGAGCGTTCACCCCCACAGTGGGTGTTAAAATGTGACCTGCCCAAGATTACGTAGGGATTCTCAGCTTCCTAATGTTAATCGTAAGTGTAGAGTTAGTTTAACCAGTAAACTGGGTTCCATTAGCGAATCGCAGCTTTTGATGTCCTGCACAGACGCCCAGTCTTTTCGCTCTTCACCACGTTCCCTGGTTAATTTAGTGAATCGCAGCGTTTGATGTCCTGCACAGACGCCCAGTCTTTTCACTCATGACCACGTTCCCTGGTTAATTTAGCGAATTGCAGCGTTTGATGTCCTGCACAAACGCCCAGTCTTTTTGCTAATTAGGTTTAGGGTTTAACCAGTAAACTGGGTCAGCATTTGATGTCCTGCAGAGACACCTTGACTATGTTTCCTGGTTAATAATGTAAATAATGTACTTTTTGTAACATAAGTACTGATTGCTAGGCGGAGAGAGAGAATGACACTTTTGATGCTCCACCTTGATTACTTTCACAGGTGCAGCTGGCGGGTGCAGCATTGCCGTGCAGAACAGCTGATCGTCCCTGACGCATGCTGCCGCCTCTTCTCTTCTGCCTCGTCATCATCATTTACTATTGACTTGCATTATGTAATTTTACAAGTAGGTACAGTTACACCACAACTGTCACACCTACACCGTGTATTACATACATCACGTTACCTAACAATTAGTTGTTAATGTAAATGTAGCGAACTTTTCGCTCAGTTTGACCTGAGTACAGGATTTTTCACCGTCGTCATGGAGTTTTTTCCTCAAGCTTGCTTCTATTAACGTAAATATGAGTTTTTTTTTCGCTCACTGTCAACTGTGACTTTCTCCTGTAGCAGGATAGCACACACACACAACAGTGTGAATCTTGTGTGACTGTGTTAGGATTTATATGTATGTATATTGATTTTTTTTTTCCCTGAGGAAAAAAAAACATTGATTTTTGATGGGGCGTAATGTCACGAATTCGCACAATCATATATCTAAACAAACTCATGACATTCAACTTTGGTGGGAAACCATGAATTCTAGTGGAATCCCAGTAGGTATCACTCAGTCAACCGCCAAGTATTCACCCGATCGGGAGTGTTTTCAGAACATTTTTCGCTGTTTCATAAGTGATCGTCCTTGCACGCGACATTAGCGCTTTCGCTGAGTGATTTATTATGGACATGTTTTGCTCACTTCTTTCAGTTAGCAGTTACCAGTTAGCAGCTGGCCTGCCCTCGCCTCTCTCTCACAATTTGAATTTAGTTAGGATTAGAGCGTCATGGAAGCAGGTTTGATTGGGCCCAGTGTGGAGCAGCGCCGCTGTTATCCAGCGAGTTCCTGAATTCCCACCTAGTGTGAACTGGCGAGAGGTTTAGCATGTGCAGCGTCTTTCCTCAGCAACGACTCCCAGTCCATTCCGCTTAGCCCACTTTTCTGACCAGTATTTTTCTTTCGTTTTTCCTAGGCTTAAGAGTTTAGCTTTTGAGTGAGCGATTGAGTGTGTTCTTATTTTGATTTCATTCTGAAACATGTAACGTAAATTTAACTCATTGTAATCAATAAAATAACAGTTCTTTTTCTTGAGCTTAATGTAATGTAAACTCGTGTTTTATTTCTCCACATTAAGCTTATTTCACTTATAGCTCCTAGTTTGCATAAACGTTTTGCATTATTCATAACTGGTACTTAGGCCAGTCCTTTTGTATTAAGCTTAAAATCTGTTGTGCGACTTGGAGTTAATGCACCGGCAAGAACCTGTTTATCATTAATAGCATTAGATATTGATTGTCAGGGGTGGAGTCACTTTCTCCAGAGGCTAACAGTACCAATAAACAGCATGTGTGAGTAATTAGTCTCTGCTGTGTACTGTTGAGAAAGTTTATAAATTCTCCTCCTTAGAGAATCGGCAAAGTAAGGCGGGATAAAGTAATCATTGCTTGATTTTCACAATTCAGTTCATTGTCCTATTATCAAGTAACATTTTAAAGTATCAAGTATTATTGAATATTATTCTTTAATATTGCATATTCTCAAAAACCCCGTCACAGGGACATCTCGTGCAGTGAATCATTATTCCTTTGTGGTGGAAGGCATCTCTCCACAGTGATGCAATGGAAAGAGTAAGGAGATTTGGGTCCTGGATGGGCGCTCAGTCAACATGGGTGCCATAGTAAACTCCTTATTGCCCTATTATTTGATTATAGGGTTGCCAACCAACGGTGTAAATGGTTTCGAGGATTACAGGAAACCATTTGGCATTCGCTGTGTAAAGTCACGTAAGAAACAATGTAAAGTCATCCAAGGAAGAAGTAGGCAGCACCGCATCAAGTAGTCGTCACTGTCACCACCTACCATCTCTCTGATATGTTTTACAAAGAGTAGATGTCAGTCAGCTGAGAATTATTTAAGATTAAAGATGCAGCTATCACTCGCATGGTTATAAACATGATATTGTGAACAGGCGGCCGCTGTGGCGGGTATTGATCGTGGGGGTGGATACTGGAAATGGTAGACTGTTCAGGTTATTAATGAGCACACGATGAAGGCGATGCGTAGCAGCTGGCGTTTAATGGAGGTGTTTAGAGTTTATGATACAATAAGGACACGGTTAACTGTGGGGAATAATGGAAGGCTGTGCTATAAAATCTAACGATGGGCATCGACTGTCAAAAGAAACAAGAAACCGGAGGTCTAGAAATGGGAACAGTCAGATCATCTGACTTGCTAATGTGGTCAAAGTTGCAAAAATTAATACATGGTTATGTGTACACCAAACTCGATATGATTTAAACTGATGGATTTTTAACAGGAAAGGATGTGATCTGTGTTGCCCACCGTAAGAATGTATGATTGTCTTATAAAACTCTTTAACAAGAATTATAACATGACGGAAAGAGTAATTCAGCATGGTAATAATGTTTCGGGTAATGTCAGGCAGTAGGACTGTGTGAATGGAAGAAAAAAAAATCTTTGTACAATATGCCCTTGTGATATTAGCACTACTATGCGATAGGCTAACTGCATAAAGGCGCCGCTTAGTGAGACATGGGAGTAGAGAGACTAATGAAGGTTGCATAGATAAATGATTTTCTAAGATAGAATAGATAGACATAAGATAGTAAGAACGATATAAAATTATAATCTTGTCTAATACTTCCTAACGAGCCTTCTACGGCTATAATTCTGCACACAACATCTTAATCTTTTACTGATCGACAGAAGTCTGTTATTCTATTTCAGGTAACGCCAGACAGTTTATATTAGGTGAGGGTGAGACTTTGCAGCTTGAGTGGTAATACTCGTATGTAAATAAGAGGCTGTAGAATTTTACAGTACACCACACAAAATATATTAATTTTTACCCCACAAAAAAAAGGGGAGAGATTAGCAAGATAAACTGCAATCGAACAGGCAGTACAAAGCTTCCTAAACGTACGAGAATAAGGATCATTATGCCTAAAGTAAGAAATATGTCAACAATGCCGTCCCTTGGTGGCACAGTCAGTAACACTGTATTTGAACTAAAGTTAAGCGAATTGATTCAGCTAAGAATGAGCGTGGAAACCTAAGCTTTAATACGCTCTTCATTAACCTTCCCAAGGCTGGGTCACCTCTTGTGTTCTATTTACATTACCATCAAGTAATTTTAATCGGCTTTAACTGAGTAACAGGAAACACTGTGCTAAAAGACAAGAATGTAAATTTCATTAGAAACAGGACTTTGCTTTGGAAAGAGGTGCAGTAATGTATAACTGACTCCATAAAAGGTAGGCTACCCGACATGGAGGGCAAGTAGCCTATTTCACACTTACTGGAATGATAGTCACTGTTTAATCTACTACCAACACGTATATTAGCACCGGAGTAATATATAACAGAAAATGGGTTCGTACCAGTTTTAACCCAATAAGAAAGAAATCATAACAATATTCCTCAAGTGTTATGGGATTGGTGTTTCATAATAAACTACAAATAGTAACGCTGTCTATTAGGAGCAATATTTCATCCCTTGGATTCACATGTTCGGTGAAGCTATGACATGTCTCCACTAAGGCGGTAATGACACACTGGCCCAGTTTGTTTTCTGGTGACATAAAGTTTAATTGTCCTGTATTCACCACAAACGCCCTTTTCCTTCAGCTATAGGGAGAAAGGAAAAGAAAGAAGAAAGATATAAAAAAATATGAGTCACGCATACACAGAATCGGTAGAGAGGCGGTCTGCAGTCCAAATGGACCCAGGTTCGAATCCCGGTTGGGGCATGGAACAGTATAAAGATTTGAATTTCTTAAAAAAAAATAAACAGACTTTTCTGATCTACCAGACGACCCGCCGACATGTCATAAAAATACTCCCGCTAATACCATTCGTCAGTCCTGTATGAGACTGCCCTAGCATGTATTCAGTATGGATGGAGAGTGTTAGCGACGAAGTAGTGACATGTGGAGATGTAGGAGGACTACAGGGACTTGGGAATAGGCAATGAAGCCTTTACACAGAGTCGGACACGTAAAATATATATATACATATATATATATATATACGAGGTGCAGGCCCCCCTCGTAGTCCTCCAAAGTGAAGGTGTCTAGGACCCTTGTCACAAGGTTCCTTCATCTCCTCAACGTCTTCAAAACGACAGCCCCTGAGGTTCTCCTTCTGCTTGGGGAATAATCAGAAGTCACAGGGGGTAAGGTCTGGACTGTAGGGAGGGTGAGGGACAGTCTAGACGCCCATCTCTGTCAAGTAGTTGATCACCAGGATGGAACTGTGGACTGGTGCATTGTCCTGGTGCAGGTGCCAACGACCTGATGTGAAGAGCTCTGGCCTGTTGCGACGAAATCTCATCCTGAACTCCCTCAAAACCTCCACATAGTATGCTTTGTTGACCGTCTGGCCGGAGAAAACCCAGAGGATGTAGATGATGCCCTTGCTGTCGAAGAAGGGGATCATCATGAGCTTCCCAGTGGACTTGCTCTGCCTGGCCTTCTTGGGTCTGGGGGAGTCAAAATGCTTCCATTGGTAACTCTTTCTCTTGGTCTCTGGAACATATTCGTAACAGTAGATCCAGCTTTCGTCACAGGTCACCAGAGACCCAAGAGCACTCGGATTCGAGGTAATGAGCTCAACCTTCTCCCTGTTGTCACCAACACGTCTTTCCTTCTGTTCGTCACTTAGCACCCTGGGAACAAACTTTGCACAAATTTTGCACATGTTCAGATCTTCATGAAGAATTCTGTGTACAATTGCCACACCGACTCCAAACTGTGTACGTATTGTCTGAATAGATACACGACGGTCCTCGTCCAGAAAATTGCGAATTTTCTCAACCATCTGTGGCGTTCTGACGTCCCTCTCCCTCCCGCCCCTCTCATCGTCCCTCACACCCTCTCTGCAGTCCTGGAACCTCTTGTGCCGGCGAAAAACAGATGCTCTGCTCATACAAGTTAATCCATAAGCAATCTGGATCATTTCATAAGTTTCTGTAGCGTTTTTGCCCAGTTTAACACAAAACTTTATTGCTAATGAGCTTCCAAATTGTCTTCACGTCCCGAGTGCATTCCGCGAACTAGTCAGCTGTGACAAGCGGTGTACTGTATAGTAGCGTGTGTTTAAAGTGCTGTAACAGCCGTCTCCTTCAACCTGGAAAAACAAAATTTGGCATGTTAGCCAAATGATATATTAAAGTGACAATAATCTAGGACAGTTAGAAGCGCCTCTCCCAAAAGAGTCTCAAAACTTCTGGAATGCACCTCGTGTATATATATATATATATATATATATATATATATATATATATATATATATATATATATATATATATGTATATATATGTATATGTATATATATATATATATATATGTATATATATGTATATGTATATATATATATATATGTATATATATGTATATGTATATATATATGTATATATATGTATATGTATACATATATGTATATATATATGTATATATATGTATATGTATATATATATGTATATGTATATGTATATATATGTATATGTATAGATGTATATATATGTATATGTATATATGTATATATATGTATATGTATATATGTATATATATGTATATGTATATATATGTATATGTATATATATATATATATATATATATATATATATATATATATATATATATATATATATATATATATATATATATATATTGTATCTTCAGTAACGGGTGGCCCACCTCCTTATGGAGTCAGCTGTACTTGTGAACATGAGAAATCTCTTAAAAAGGCAAAGGATACAATTCGAATAATATCCACGAATAAGGCAGAAACAGGAGACAAATAAATGACGGGAAATAGATTACATAATAAAGTGACATCAGTGCTCATGGGAAAATGACTGGATAGGAGTTTTCGAACTGAAGATTTTAAATATTTATACGCACCAAGAACGCTTTTATTTCTCTTAGCCCCCCCCCCCCACCCTCGCCTTCAGCTGAATGAAACTATTTCGGTATAGCAAGAACGTAGCAAGAATTTCAGCGTTCTGTATATATTGTTGCGACCAGCTTCGACATGAGATGGTGGAGGCAGCCATATCGTACCATTAATGTGCCAGCCATGTATGAAAGTGATGGTTCGTAGCCTTGTCAGACAGCACGGGGAACAGTTCACATGGACTGCTCGCGAAGACTACCAAAGCAAAATGCTATCAACAACAAGTGTTTGTTATTCGTGCAGTTTACCAAAGCTATAACCTATCAACATGTTTCTGTTGCTGTTGCAGAGCATTAAAGCTATAAACTATCAAAAACAGGTCTTTGTTGCTCATTCAGTCTACCAAATCTATGAACTATCAACATTGATTCTGGGTTCCATGTCAAACTCAGAGTATGATTTCCCTCCATTCAGGAGTAGAGAAAGAGGGTTAGCAAAAGCATAACTTTTCCGTCTAGGAAGAGTCTGAGCTTGAGAATATAATTCCAGCTGTTTAAGATACAGGCATCATACATATCAAAATGATCGTAGCTGAGCTTCCGTTCTCCTTCATAATTATATTACTTTCATACTGCCAGCTTTTCATTCGTTATTTTTTCTTTTTATCTCCCGCAATTTGAGCTAAACAAGGGCAACTTTAATTATGCATCTTGGGGTGAGTAACTGCACACAAAACTCATTAAATTGCGGGAGGACGGAGAATAATTACCCAGAGTTTTCGGTGGCTGTATGATTGATGGTGACAAGGATGGTCAGGTGTGGGGGGGGGGCGGAGGGGGGATATGTGTGGATGGATTACTGGTATTGATATTATTATGATCCGATTCGTGTATGTTTGTTGGTTTGTTTGTCACCGTAACAGCAAAAACGGCGCAGCGTAGAGCAACTTTTGTTAGAGCAAGATACAATTAAAATGCCCTAACTTGAAGAGTAAAACCATTTCCAGTCCAATCGGGCCACCGGTTCCAGAGTTATGACTCATTTAGGGCCTTTTGACATAGAGCGGGCCTTTAAGGGAGTATGGATAATGTGATTAAATGAGTAGCCTAGCTGTTTCATCTGTGGGAGGTTCACATATTCTTTGTAAGGTCTAGAGTCATCTCTGAAATTCCGTCCTCAGTCTGTAGTCCTTAAGGGGAGACTTCATTTTTTTGGTTGAAAATGAAATTATGCATCAATTTCATGAAATTTTACTGGATAAAAGCTATATTGGCAAAACTAATCCATGAGCTTTATTTGTAAATGATTAACTTAATCACTGATATTTTTTTAAAATGATTGTATGTTTACTCACTTAGGAGCAGTAGTCAGTGAAAGTTAGGTTAACTATATTAAGATTTTACTGAATATTTTTTTTTTCGTTTCTTCATGTATCGTCCTGAAACTTCCTACACACTTAAATAGGTATCATAGCTATTATCCAGTAAAGTTTCATGTAGATTGACGCATAATTTCATTTTCACCCCAAAAAATGAACTGTCATCCCTTAAGCCTATGACCTCCAAGTCATTTAAACGCAATGTGTCCAGATATCTCGAAATGCATGTATTTTGAATTTGGATTTCTTTTCCTCCGGAAACGAAGTTGAAGGATGTTTTGTAATTGACTGTGTCTGTTTGTTGTGTACAGGACATCTCAAGAAGTTCCTATCTGAGATCAATAAAATTTGGTAGGTAGGTGTGCAGTGGGCCAAGAATTAGACTGAGATGAATCCAGAACAGACTTCTGATACAGAAAATGATAGATCTTTCTGGCGTTGGCGGAGGTTTGCGCTCTCTGATTGTGCAACAGGGAAGATAAAATAATAACTGAATATATGAGACTGTAAAAGAATTCGTTTCGTAGGAAAGAGGATCAATAAATCATAAAATGCTGGAGCACTGTGTTCTCCGGGATTTTTCTTGTATGTTGTGTTTTATTTCGAAAGAAAACCTTTTGCAGGCTTTAGCCACTAAATTTTTTTTTGCATTATCTATCTATCTGTCTATCTGTCTCTATCTATCAATCTATCTATTTATCTATCTATATATTCAGAAACTATCTATTGGCGTTTCTCTTCCGGAATCCAGAGATAACAGGATCCTGGAATCAGGGAGGAAACGGTATTTTTGTATCCCGGGAAACTGGCCAAATTTCCGGGATTACTGTACTTTTCTTTATGAAGCATGAAAGTTTTCTGAATGAATTTAACTAATACAAATGTCAAGCTTCTCGCAGAATACGTTTCTTGTTAATAATCTTTCATCATGTTGATCCTACAAACAACTACGGTAGGCCAAAACTTACTGGTCTGGATCCCAAGACGCCGTTCCTGGCTGCTGCATTGTTGTTGAGAAAACTGAGAAAAAAGCTGAATGACTTCCTGTCCTCCTTAATTTAAGTCAGTACTAAGAATTGTGTGTGTGTGTGTGTGTGTGTGTGTGTGTGTGTGTTTGAGCTCGCTCTCCCTCCTCCCCTACACCTCATTCATACACACACTACTGCTCCGTCTCTCACTGCAGCCTACATCCATTCCATACGATCAAACCACTTCAAAGTACTTTTCTTCACGTCTTCACTCACATGTACAATACGACAGCACTCAGATAACTCAATTCCACTGCTTTCACCCTTGACTTGTGTCCTTCCAACAAGCTCCAAGCACCTTTTATTTTAATTTATTTTCATCTGCTTGAGATTTTGCTCTTTACAAGGTGTATCATGGCCTCATCACCAGGAGAACGTTTTTTGTATTTTATGGCTGCTATTTACACATGATTTAGTGCAGCTGAGAAGGCTTGGAACTAGAAAGGCTAAGCTGTAGTCTTCTTTAACCCGTTCAACAGAAAAGGCTCTTTGAAAATTTATAAAATAGTCTTTAACCTGCCCCATCCCGACCACTTTTCCACCACTGACTCCCCCCAATCCCGACCATTTTTGGAAGAAATTTTTTTTTGGCCCAAACCTCCACTTTTGGTGAGAAACATCGAAAAATCATAGAGAAATCGCTCACCTGAGGTTTAAAATACTCGATACAGGTAGCAGTACCTCCTCACCTTACTGTGTTTTCTATCAGGCTGGCTCCAAAGAAAACGAGTTCTATGGGAGTGTAACCATTCCACACCACTCACAATCGGTTTTTATTTATTTATTTGGTACGAATTTATATGTAGTATGAAAGAATATTGGTTTTTACACAGTAATATAGGCAATATAAGCATTGTTTCACTCATGAAACACATCAGCATCTCTATCTATCTATATACCTAGGCTGCTTCCCCCAAGGAAAGGGAGGTAGCCGAGACAGGACGACTCACTCTCCATTTACTCATCCATTCAAACACATCAACATACCTGACCTTTTTTGGCAACATTACCTGATCATCATTTCTGTTTCTTCCTCTAATGCTATGTAAAGTTTGACCTCCACATTGTCATCGATTGGGGAATCACTCTGGCCCTGAATTTCGTACCGTGGCATGACATGGCTTTACTGGCCAGGTCACTGGTAACAGGTGAATTGCTGAGACAATGGCATGCAGGGGGGGGAGGTCATGCTGGGTAAGGCATTGTCCCTGCCTGGCATCTTGTAGAGGAAGGTGTCCCCTGTATACGTACCAAAAATTACTCGCGAAAATTGAAAATTGTGCAAATTAGGGACCTTGCATTTGATTCGCATTTATGAACGTCAACGGGATTGACAGTGACAAAACGTGTGGACGTTAATTCACGTCAACGGGACGCCGTGGGTTAAGGTAACTGGTGACATTCGATTCAAGGGTGCATCCTCCAATTATGAGCTGGTACGGAGAATGAGCATATATGGATCCAAAGGGTCGAAGCCCATAGTTATGAAGATGATCACTGTGGCTAAGTGTCTTATGCTGCATGCCCAAGCACTGACTTCACCTTTAACAACAAAACTTTAGCTCTGATATACGTCCTTTACACCTTTCTCGTATTTACACATGCACTTGGTAAGCGAGAACGGACTCTGTCTTTTAATGTATGTGTGTCTGTGTTTTGTTTGTTTATTTGTTTGTTTGTGTGCATGTGTGCGAGCTCTAGAGAAGAGGGAGGATTCTATTATGAAAATTATGTCATCTATCACCCAATTCTGTTTGCACCATCAGGAGCGTGAGGGCCCTGGGACCTGGGTTAGGCTACTCAGTCCTTGCATTTAAAGTGAGAGTGATCACTTGCATATCTCTGAGTGGTATTGTTTGAGTAATGATCCCAGTGACTCCTCAGATGTTTTTTTTTTTTTTTTTTTTTTTTTATGTGTCCGACTCTGGGCATAGGCTTCACAGCCTGCTATCAAGGCCCAGCAGTCCTCCTACATACCATGCACCTCTACATGTCACCACTTCGGCGCTAACACCCACCGTCCATAATGAATACATGCTAGGGCTGTCTCATACAGGACTGGTGTATTGGTGTTACCGGGGGTATTTTTACGACATGTCGGTGGGGTTTCTGGTAGATCAGTAAAGCCTGATTTAATGTAATTCAAATCCTTAAACTGTTCCCTGCCCCAGCGGGGATTTGAACCTGGGTCCCTTGGGACTGTAGCCCACCTCTCTACCGACTGAGCCACCGCCTCCCCCAAACCTTACCCACCACATCCAGTCACAGGATCCTCATTCACTTCACCATCAGGCGTCCATATGGTTATATGAGTATTAACAACACTGGTCGACAAAATTTAAAAGGTGTTATGGTTCTAGTGTGTTTTTAGATGATTCTAAGCAACATGAACCTGTAAATTGCGATTATGATATCGAGTTTTCACCATCACGTCCAGTTTTCGAGAACCATTATACCATAGGAATATCTGCTCTTGTGCTGGAAAATCAAACTCGACTCCAGTCATAGAGATAGATATACCATGCAAAGTTGCATTCAGCTAGTAATCGTGGCGGTTATATCAGTTTCAGTTAAGTACCTGAATCACAAGATTTTAACAACTCAAAGTGAATCAGCCACAACCGAAAGTCGGGTAAAATTTACCCACCATCAAGCAGATTTTTTTTTTTTTTTTTTTTTTGACACCAATGAATACAGTGGTGATCATATATTTGCTATTATTCCATTTCAGCTTTTCTTCGCTGTTACAGTGCCATGAACTGTGTTGGCAAGCAATGAAGCACCGCAACTGTAAGAATGCATCAGACTCTTTCTGGTACATCTGAGGGCTATTAACACCTGAAAGCCTGAAGAGACCAATTACAAGGAATGTTAAAAGTGCTGACAAACATTACTTCAAATGTCCTGATGGTAACCAAGACAAGAAGTTGGCACCCCATACTGCATGCAAGCTTCGTGTAAACAACATGAAACGGCCATCGGGTATGCCTTTCGCTGTACCAATGGTTTGGAGCGAACCAAATGATCACGGTCCTGACTGCTACTTTTGCTTCACTATCACCAAAGGGAATTTAGTGAAAATTCGGTCCAAGATCAGGTATCCTTACGTACTTCTCTAAGGCAAGCACCCCATGGGCCTGAGCTTCCAGTTCCAGATCCTCCATTAAGTACCAGAAGTGAATCAGAATTTAGTGAGGAGGAGCGTTGCATGGATGCCGACTTTCAAGAAGATTTAGAGAGCAAAGAGCCACACCTCACCGGTCAGGTAGAGCTGCATGACATTATAAGAGACCTTAACTCGCCCAAGGAGAAAAATGATTTCTTTGGATCTCGACTCAAGCAATTGAACATGCTGCAAGGTGGAGTTTGTACCATCACCTTCCATCATAGACATGAAAAGCTCTCAACGTACTTCATGATGGATTACATGCTTTGTTACTGTTATGATGTTGTATCGTTAATGCAACACCTTTGTAAGTCTCGGTCTTATCAAAAAGGAAAATGGCGGTTGTTCATAGATTCTGGGAAGAATGCACTAAAGGCAGTCCTTCTCCATAAAGAAAATGAACTTCCTTCTGTTCATGTTATGCATGCCCATGGAATGAATGAAAGTTATGAAATTGTGAGTACTCTGTTGACCGCTGCTGGCTACAAACCACATCAATGGTGCGTCTGTAGGGACCTGAAAGTGATCTGCTTGCTTCTAGGACTTTAGCAAGGTTACACAAGGCACATGTGTTTTCTCTGTTCATGGGACAGCAGAGCAGACGTTAAGCATTGCCATTACACACAAAAAGAATGCCCAGTGTGACCGAAAGATATGATTGGAAGGTTCAACTGTCTTAACAAGCTTCTTTTTTGACCCTGAGAAGGTATTCTTGCTTCCACTTCATTTGAAACTTTGATGAAGAACTTTGTGGAGGCCGTGGATCAAGATGGTACTGGCATCCATTGCTTGCTAACGAAGTTCCAAGGCACTGTATCTGAGGTCAAAGTAATGGCAGTTTTTTTCAATAATCCCTCGAATTCATCTTATACTCAACGATCAGGATTTTGTAGAGCTTATCTGAGCCGGAAAGGGGTGCCTGGGAGAGCTTCATGGTTCTTACCAAGAATTACCTAGGAAATTTTCCAGCACCGAATTATGAGGAGCTTGTGGACAAGATGTTGATGATTTTTTTTTTTTTTTTTTTTTTATGTGTCCGACTCTGGGCATAGGCTTCACAGCCTGCTATCAAGGCCCAGCGGTCCTCCTACGTACCATACACCTCTACATGTCACCACTTCGGCGCTAACACCCACCGTCCATATTGAATACATGCTAGGGCTGTCTCATACAGGACTGGTGTATTGGTATTAGCGGGGGTTACTATGCACTCAGTGCTCGAATGTCGCTCAAGATAAATTTCTTCCATTCTTATTTTAACTTCTTTCTATTTATTCTCGGCAATGTCAGTGATGAACGTGGCGAAAGTTTTTATCACGAAATTGTCATAATGGAGAGTCGATATCAAGGTTAATTCAATCCAAACATGATTAGCGACTATTGTTGGACTTTACAGCGTGAGAGTAATTGCTCCTACGGACGCAAAATGCAGAGGCACTTCTAATATGCAAAGGTCATGTACTAATGTTTTGTATATATATATATATATATATATATATATATATATATATATATATATATATATATATATCGGTTTGTGCTTAGTGCATGATATAAATTATAGGCAGAGTATATTATTTTTGTAAAAATATATAGACTTCTTGACACTTATTTGACAAATTTGCATGTTTCATGGAATTTTCCCTAACTTATGATGCCGTACATCAAGGTTACGTGATAGCCAAATTTAGGTGTTAGTTTAGAAATTGGGGGTAAAATATTTTAAACAGCCGAGAATAAG
Source organism: Coenobita brevimanus (assembly GCF_032717465.1). Taxonomy (NCBI): domain Eukaryota; kingdom Metazoa; phylum Arthropoda; class Malacostraca; order Decapoda; family Coenobitidae; genus Coenobita; species Coenobita brevimanus. Next base: position 37,166,474 of record NC_136986.1, read on the forward strand.
TCAGAACCATTTTGGCTGTTGAATGTTGACCTGTATAATCTACAACGAAGTAAATAATTTTCAGGGTTACAAAAATAATTGGAACTTGACACCGTACTTAGTCGCCTGAAGGTAGCATTGCATCGAGTGGACGATGAACGCCCCCAGAGACCGACCTATGATACGTTTGCACACAAATAATTTATATAGTCTTTCCAGACTTAATTATATGTTGTCTTGCAGTTCATATCAAGATCATGAAGTATCTTATTTCAAACATTATAACCGATAATTGCTGAATGTCACATGAAAATTCATACTTTAGTTAACAAGGGATAAATAACTCTTTTTGCTCTATGTTACAACAGATGATTATTTTCTTTCTTTTTTTTTTTTTTGTACTGTAACTATAAATAATATTTTAATGAATTGTATTTTATTTTTGCAATTTGCTTATGATGTACTCTGAATGCCTATCGAAACTGCAGTACCAAGTACTACACACGATAGTTAGCAAATACTGTTATGTATCAGCTAATGATAAAAAAAAAAAAAAAAAAAAAAAGATTCGTCAAATGACTCTTTTCTTACACAGGGTAATCTTGGAATTTCGGAAAAATCATATTTTTTTCGGAATCACGGCATGTTAAAAGGCACCCCAAATGAAGAAACCCCACTATCTACCCGCCTGTCTATCTGCCAGTTAGTCTATCTATCTGTCTACCTGTCCATCTATGTAGCCATCAGTTTATCTACTTCTCTGTCCCTTCATAGCTAGACGCCTTAATCTCGACAGGGGTGGCCACAAACGTATCGCCTTCATATCATCCTGTCCCTCACCTTCAGGCTGTCCTAACTCTAACGCACACCACCCTCACTTATGTACCTCCCCACCTTATCATACCGTCTCGTCCTCGGTACCCCTTTCCTCCACATCCTTCCAGCACATTTACAAACACTCTCCCAGTCAACCTCTCATTCCTCATTTTCTCCACATGCCAAACCATTTCAAGGTACAGTACTTGTCCTAATTGCTTTCCCGTACATCCAAATTGACACCGAACCTCTCATTTACCTTGTCAATTGCTCTCATTCCCTCCACGTAAATCTACATCCTCCTCTCAGGTAACTCGTTTTTCATTTACTGTCCCTTGAAATGTGTTCCGATCCATGACTCACGTACGACTAGAAAGGAAGGTTTCTGAAAATTGGATTTTCCCGTTTTATTTTTTCCTTCAAAACTTCTTGTTTTATATTAATTGCAGTGTTTCTTTCACTATTTGTTGTAATATCCTTTTTGTCCTGATCAGTGAGTAGTTTCAAAACAGCTGAAGACAAAGAGGGGGAAGATTTCTGCGTCCCTGAATACGCCGACCAAATCAATGCCGACTGTGTACAGAATTCTCGAACAAATTATGAAAAGAATCCGCCAACCATGAAGTCTTTGCGACTGGGACAGACTGTTTTGAAACCACAGGCTGTTATTGCAACGGAAAGAGATCGGATGCCCTCGGAGACACACACACACACACACACACACACACACACACACACACACACACACAAAGTCAACAGAGCTCGTCCATGGAATAATATCACCACCACCTTTTCAAGGGTATTCCATAACGTAGGGAAACAACTGAATTTAGCAGCAAATATCGACTATATTTATGTTGTTTGAGAGTCAAGTAATATCAGTTATGGGCTCAGAGTAGGTTCTCTCTCTGTACGCTTTGGTGATCTGCTTATTTAATGTTATATCCTCGAGTCTTGAAATCACTTTGAGATATGCCACCCAGAACCAGCTTCACTACTTTAGCCTCACCATGAAGCATTTTAATTATAACGGATACGTAGAGAAATGTTAGTTATTTCCTCACGTCGTTGGGAGGTCTGCCGATCTCCATTTTCACTCTCCAGAAGGTGGGGAGTTACGCATTTACAGAACTCTTAGGCTGAAGAATTAACAAACAACACTTTGGTCTGTATTGTAGTAACGCATAATAAAAAGGACATTAAAACCATCTCTGATTTTATTACATTAGCTCATGGAATATGAACTTAATGTTAGCAGTTTTTTGCACTGTGAATTTAAAGAAGTGGAGTCTTTTTAATCACTCTCAGGCTCTTATGGTTAACTTTTATGAATCAAAATATCTAGTGTTAACTGGAAATGTTCCGACCATGAAAGGAACAATGCCTGACTCTGAAAGCTTCCTTTTCCATTCATGCATTTTCCCTTTGTTACCTTTCGTAAGGTAAATCTGTGATGCTGTATGTTTCTGTTTAAATAACTGTGTACAGAAGTTAATACATGTATGGGTTAGTGATGAAACATAAGAGACTTTCCGGTTGGGAAGTATGGACGAAAGTGCATAGAATTCCACAAATAGAGCTGGATGTTGGGCAACAAACAGAATGAAACAATCAGGGTTATTGTTGCTGTTGTTTACCCCCAGTCTGGGCTAGCAGACTAGTCGACCACAGGTAAGCAACTGCTTCTGTGAGGCTGTCCTGCAGGTTCAGAACAGTGCATAGGCTACACTGAGTAGGAATCCAGTGCCTTCGTGTGGTAGGCCGCCCCTCGCCAGGGTCGGATGAGGGTTCTTCCCACGGGGAGGTGCAGGGAAATATGAGCAGGTATGGCCCTCGTTTGGGCCCCGCAGCAGGTCCAACCAGGGAGCACAGCACCGCCACAGGGGTGGATCCAGGAATAATTAAAGGGTGTTGCCTGCACCATGTATGATTAAAAATGTACTGTATATGCGAGCAAATAAAAGCAAAATACTCAGTGTATATGCTTTTTTTTTTTTTTTTCATTCATTCATCATCTAATCCTACGTTGCCCCATGAGGAACGTAGGAGCCCAGGGCTGGGCAAGTTGTTCCTAACATTTAAGTTGAGAGTGACCAGCCTCACTTATCACTGAGTGGCATTACATGAGCAAAAAACCCCAACCATCCCTTTGATATAAACCTTCACCGGCTCAATCCGATTGGAGCGCCGTAATTACCCACTAAACCACCAGGCGCCAAAATTTGGTAATATGGTTACCACCCAGAGTAGTAAATGGTTTTCTGGTGTACAGGAAACCATTTGGCTTCTCACTCAGTGTAGAGTCACCCACAGGCAGAAGGAAGAGAAAAAAAATGAAGGAAAGACAGAAGAGGAAGTGTAAAGTCACTCGTAGGCAGAAGGACAAGGAAAGAATGAAGGAAAGAAAGACCGAAGAGGATGGAAGGAAAGAAGGATGGAAGGAAAGGGTAGACACCCGAGAGCACCACTACATCAAGTGAGTGGGTGGTGAGTGCCCCCGCCTACCACAAGTGTACAGTATATGCAAGCTAATAAATGGTAGATTCCGAATAGTGCTTCTACCATGCAAGCTAATAAATGGTAGATCCAGAATAGTGCATTTTTAAGATATTGATCTTCGTACACAGATATATGTAAGGAAGAATGTAGTGTTAACAGGTATCTATAATCATTGCAGAAATATTAGTTATATTAAAGGTATGTTATGAAGTAAGAGGCACACTGGTGCACTTTGATAATTGAAAGAATTTCAGTAAATTAAAGATAAAAATCTGTTGCAAAACTATACACAGAAGTAACAAAACATGAACTAATTCATCTAGCTTCTACATGTGTTCTCATCTACTGTGGATCGCATAGATTATTCATCATTCTGATTGTGCATTAAAAAACTGCACACGTCATCTATTAAGGATTATGCGGGATCGATTTCTGTGATTTCTTATTTATAATGAAGTCTCTCTCTCTCTCTCTCTCTCTCTCTCTCTCTCTCTCTCTCTCTCTCTCTCTCTCTCTCTCTCTCTCTCTCTCTCCATTTCCAGGCCTATGATGTTTGTTTTTCCAGTCACAGGGGTGTTGCGCGGACACCTAGGGCAACACCCCTGGATCCGTCCATGCATCACGTCTAGGCTCTTCGTCAGTGTCACACAAACAGAGTAGACGCACAGTGTGAATAAAGGACACATTTATTATTACTGGAATTTTTATTCATGCTCCAAACCATCATTTATTCAGGCAATTATGAGACGATAAAATGACCATTAACATCAAAATTTGGGATAAAACCTGGATGGCCCTGTAAACATATGTGGTGTTGGTACGAGGGTGTGGGTTGATGGCAATAGTGACATCATCATATGCCGCTGACAACATTATTACCACCACCACACAGCACTGCCACCACTAACACACCAGCAGCACCGAGCCTGAGGATAAAACTAAGTTACTACATTTAATGTATGTGGCTGAGATATAAGGGTGAAAGGTATGAGCACCATTGACAAACACCACTGACAACAACAACAGCCATACCAGTGCCACCACCACACCAGTGCCACCGCCAGTACAGGCACCACCACACCACTGCCACCACCATATCACTGCCACCACCACAAACCACTGCCACCACCATAAACCACTGCCACAACCACACAGCTGGCACCTCCGCGCACCACTGCCACCAACACATGCCACTCCCACCACAACATACCACTGCCACCACTACATACCAATGCCACAACCATACACCAATGCTACCATTGTATCGGTACACGGCTAGCACTAAATATCGTGCCACCGTTAGCACCAGTAAAATGTATCGTCGCACTGCTGGCCAACAATAATGTATCCGTTATGGAGTAGCAGTTGACTACATATTAAGTGTTCTGCTGTGTAGTATAACTAGACCACCGTGTTGGATCGACGACACTGTCTGTAGTACACGTCAGCTACTCGCCGTCACTGCCCGACACTTCCCACCAAAGGTCCTCTGCTACGAGAAGGTGGAAGCTGGTCTGTTATTAAGTGGTAGCGTAAGGTGACAGAAATGAGCAGATTAAATCTCTCTTTATTGGGTACAGAATAATATAACTGCGACCCGAGAGATATGTAGGTGCGACACCACCTCCCTTTATAACTGTAAAACGGCCTCTCTGACGCTATACACTCACCGAGCCGGACAAGGGCGCGGTGCTTAGGTCAGCTAAAAAGTGAGGTGCCGAGCATTACATATACTCTGGGCTTATGCAAAAAGTAGAGATAAATGACAACTCTACTAGCACATTATACACCTCTATAAAATGGTATTAAGTACATTCACATATACCAACATAATAAATGGTTCCCCAGGACTTTACACTTACGCACTTATTCAGATATCTCTTCACTTCTCCTAACCTTCTTTTTATAATTGAAACAGGGTGGCCCTTGTGGTCTGCCATCCACCTTCTTCCTATACCACAGCTAACAGCGAAATGATATTTGGTTGTTCATCATTCACACTTCATTACACACTGTTAATTATGACTAAACAGCTTTAAAAATTATTATGTAAAATGTGTGATACTACAGCTTCATATGGAAAAAGATGTTGACTCCAGAACATCGCTCGGCCACACCATTGACGTCCTCGTCGACAATGTTGTCCTAACTACCGTGTAGCCTAACCATAGTGTAGGGTAGCTAACTATTCAGGAACATCCACTTGCAATCCGCGAGTACGGACACGTGGTCTCAGTGGGTTCCTTAATTGGCATCTTAAATAGTAGCCTAAACCACAAACACAGAACAAGACCACAATAAGTAGAAGACCAACGCCAGGACCAAAATAGGAAGGGGAAAGGTATGAAGGAAGATAGGACAGTACATAAGGCTCTAAATCAGTTCTGTTCAGGTGGGAGAGGAAGGTAAGCTCCTTTAATACATGAGACAGCCTGTTCACATTCAAGGAAGTAACATTGAATGAAGGTAAAAAGAGTCGTAACTGGGATGAGAAGTTCACTGTCAAAGCTAGATGATGCTTGCTAGGCAGAACTGCTATCTCTTTACTGTGTAACTCACAAAAATGGTGCAATATAGTACCCCTTTACTGTAAGGAATTGATTCTGTGAGGCACAAATCACAGTTACATCCTCTGTCTCAGGAAAGTAAAAGTACTGTTTCGCATGAATATCAGCATGGAAAACTGACTTCAATTGAATGGGTTGGAAGGTGCAACATTGCAGAGCAGAGGAAGTATTTGTGTCCAACAAGGCCCTCTTACGCTTCTCTACCTTTAATGGTACGAAGACAAAATGCAAAGCAGGACATACATGGAGATCAAGAAATGAGGCCTTACGCTTCTCAAATTCATCCACAGTCGTTTCTGCTACATATTTCTTGTCATCTGAGACAACTAGCACCTCTGGACCCTCTTCAATAACAACAAGTGTATTATTAGCAGTAGCAAAAGGGAAGGAAATGAACCGCCATGCCTGGTATGTTACAGCATTCCTCATAGGTACCATAAGGATGCCTTCATGGGTCAACTGGGCCTCTAACAATGGGGAATAATATTCCAGTTGACTCAGATCAAAGAGTGGCATAAATCCATGCTTCCACATAGCTATATCAAGTGCATTTGTTAATATATTAGTAGGCAGCAATAAAGCATTAACCCTGTTCAAACTTGCATCGATTAAGCCGTCCACCATATTGGCTGCATGCTTCTCCAAAGCAGTGGTTGACTCGTCGAGAGCATGTAAGTACTCAGCGAATAACACCAAGTTAGCTAGGGTTGGTAGGTTAATTTAGATGTTGTTCACAAGCTCTACTAGATGGTTGGTAGTCCTAATTATCTCGTTAGCTTTGTTAGTGAACTCATCTAACTGTTTATACACATGCATGATTAATCTATTATTGGCTATTATTGGCTTTAGCGGCCAGAGTCAAGTCATGCATCTGTCTACCCAATTGCACTACATCCTTATCTAATGTCATACCAAAGAGTTATCCACGTCCTCTCTTAGTACGTGCATGGACATGCTTGGAAAGATCAGAGTGTACGTTAGGTAAAGCTACATGCAAGTTAGTGAGCCTGTCGGTGAGCCTGTCTATATGCCTAGTCTGAAGCTCAACAAAGCTTCAGTGTCAGAGTTTGTCAATCGTGGGTTTCGATTAAACATCTTTCCCACTTCCAATAGTTGCTGTCTGAGATTCGACAAGCCCTTGGAGACCTCCTTGACAATATCTGGCGTTTGGAGATAGCCTTCCATTGGATAGTAGATGCATACTGCATCTTCCACTACCACGACTTCTCCAAGTGGGCTCTTCAGTGCTCCTGGCATTAACGCAGTCGTGTCCATGTCCGATGTCGTTCCATAGGTCCACCCCAAGCAACGCACGAGGAGTTTGAGCCACAGCCACATTTTTTTTTCTGCAAGAGTAGATACTCCTTTAATCACTCTTGTTGTGGGATCGTAGCTTGCTGCGATACTCTTGGTTAGGGACAGGTATGGATGACGACATAGACTGCGACGAAGACAGAGGGGACAACACATCAGACGATAGGCCTAGCTCTTGACTTACTAGTTTGATCCTATCAGCATATACTGCCTCCTGAGTTCCATTAGCTTCATCCTTTATTCATAAGTATTTCCACGTACTCATTCCACAACGGTATATGGTCCGCGGAACTTAGGTCTGAGCTTGGAAATTCTCTCAGGGTTGTGGATTATGACCTTCTGGCCTGCCTGTAACGTCTTTTCTTGACTACCTTTGTGTTGTTTCGCCATCATCTCCGCATTTGAGGCTTTTAATTTTTTTCCCTACTTCACTGTGTATAAATTGGAATTTCAACAACTGTACCTTTGCGTAGTCTTCTTCGTTGTCTACTGGAGTAGGAGGTCCAGCCAACAAATCGTAGAGTAACACTTTCTCTTCTCCATAAAGGATATAATGAGGAGACTTCCCAGTTGATGAATTTTCTGAGGAGTTGGTGGTCGCCGCTACGTGGTAACCAGTCTTCCCAGTTATCCTCCTGATTGAGGTTATTACTGGTCTCAAGACTTCCAGTATCTTCCTGTTTGTTCTCTCCACCAGGCCATTGCTCTTAGGACTGTAAGGCGTTACAAAACTTGCTTTACTCCATACATACGACAGATTTCTTGTAACACTTGGTTACGAAATTCACTGCCATTATCGCTGAGCAATACCTTAGGTGTAGAGTATGGACAAATCACTGAAGTCACAAAAGCGTGTGCCACCTCCTCTGAAGTTTTCGTCTGTAAAGGTGCTAAAACAGTGAATCGTGAGAAATGGTCCACTGCCACCAGTACATAACTTGAACCTTGACGACTTCTCGGCAACGCTAAGAGATCAATGGAGACTGTATCCCAGGGTTTTTCCGGTAGAGGATACTCTAAGATGAGAGTCGGAAATCCCGTCGTTCCTCGTATTTCTGCGCATTTGACGCATTGACTGACGTGGGCTTCTATGTCCTTCCTCATGGTCGGCCAATAGTATTTCTTTCTCGCCTCACGTATGCATCTATCGCGACCGGGATGACCCGCTTGAGGTACGTCATGAACTAACTGTAGCACGGCTTGCTGTAAGGTAGCAGGAACAACCAACTGATATGCAGTGTCCTTCCCTGGGGGTTGCTTACAAAAGACCCTGTGACCACATCGCATCATTACGTTGTTCCCCTTTTACCGTGTCTGAGGAATACTCAGCAAGAGCAACATCCTCGGCTATGGTAGCAGCAATGTTTCTGCTCAACGCGTCGGCTACAACATTTTGACGGCCTGATAAATATCTGACCTCTGGATCAAACTCCATTACATTGCCAAACCAACGCGCAACCTTACCGTGCAAGTTTTTTCCCTTTAAACAAGTCGCGTATGGGTGCATGGTCAGTTAAACAATTATCCGGTAGCCAAAAATAATATCCCGGAAATGTCCTAACGCCCACACGACTGCTAATGTCTCCAAATGTGTCGTCGAATAGTTCTTCTCTGGGGGTCTTAATGCCCTACTAGCATACGCTATGGTATGTGTCTTTCCTTGCTCATCCTTCTGCTGTAACACCGCTCCCAGACCCAGACCTGAGGCGTCCGTGCACAGACAGAAAGGGTGAGTATAATCAGGAAATGCTAATATGGGTGTTTTCTGACATGGCTTGTTTGAGCTCGTTGAAGCTTTTCTCTTCCGAGGATCCCCATTTCCATGCAGCGTCCTTCTTAAGTAGCATCGTTAAAGGTGATGCTATGATGGCATACCTGTGGACAAAACTCCTATAAAAGCCAGTGAGGTCTAGGAACGATCTTATCTGATCCTTGTTCTGTGGTGTAGGAAAATAGGTCATCTAGATACGCTAAGACGTCTTGCCCTAACATTTCGCCAAACAATTGGTTTATCATCCGCTGAAATGTTAAAGGAGCATTACTCAGTCCAAAAGGCATCCGGAGAAATTCAAAGTGCCCACAGTGAGTGCTAAAAGCAGTAATGGGACGCGACTCTTCGGTCAGCTTCACCTGCCAATACCCTGACGCTAGATCCAGACAAGTAAACACAGTATTTCCCTTACCTAATGATTGAAGTAAGTCTCGCAGATGCGGAATCGGGTAACGATCCGGTACTGTTTGTTCACTTGCTGAAAATCCGCAACAGGTCTCACACCACCGTCCTTCTTAGGCACTAGAAAGAGTGGTGCATTCCACTGCTTCCCTTTGGCTGTGCGGTAGACGGTATGCGGGCACATAAACTGGATTTGTACCAGGGCACAACCAATATATGCTTCACCCTATCCGTCCTACCCAGCGCTTCTCCTGGAAGTGCTACTACGTCGGAAAACTCTCTAAGGAGGGCTAGGAGTCGTGTTTTATGGTCTACATTATCCGTGACGTTCACGTATTGCTCCAGCTGTTTTTCCTTAGCCAGACGTATGGGTTCCGACTGAGTCGTTGCTTGAGATGTAACTACAGGAGAGATCACCGGCACGTCGTCGACTTCCTTTATGGGGGCACCATAGCACATCAAGTCGCCTATATAACAACCATCTCTGAGCTTAACTGCGCCACCACTCATATTTGCGATGAAGAGGGGCGTCTTCTGGTCTTGGCCAACGCAAGTCAGAGTCGATTCCAGCGACAATGACTTATGTTTTACAGTCTTAGTTAAGCATGCTACATCAGTTCCCACCGACACGTCAGGTACTCGGACAGGAATTTTACAGACAGTTTGACTGGGTAAGTGGTGATTACCACTCACTATAGCCCTGACTTTCTTCCAGTCCATACCCTCCGCTTTGTGTGCATCCGGGGACTCCCTTGACACTTCACTTGTCGGGGTCACAACTGGTTGGACGGCTCCTGATTGGATGCCAGTTCCAGTTCGTGTTGCTGAGGGATTAAGGCCTACAAACTCTTTCCCGTTAAAGGAAATGGAATGTCTTTGAGGGTGTATTACTATATCATACTCCTCCATGGTTTCAAAGCCTAACAGCCCATCAGCTGGCAGAGGAAAATCATCAACCACATAAAACGTAGCACATAACACAGGAGATCGTTTATCTGCCCTCAATGTCAACGGCACCTGGCTTACAATCTTCATTCTACTCCCTGTCACACCTGTCAACATTACATCAGGTGGTGATAATGTCCAGTTTGTTAGAGGCAATTCACCTTTAAGTCTTTCCAGCGCTTTACTAGAAATAATGTTTGTACATGACCCTGTATCTACGATCAGGGACACTTGGCCTTTCCCTATGATCCAAGGAATAGATAATAAGTCCACCTTAGTAATAGCTGCCACACACGCATCGGTGGATTGTACTATTTTAATTACTTTTGCGCGCGGCCCTGAGCTTCCCCCGAACTAGCTGGGTTCCCTAGTTTCTTCCTCTTTTCAATGACAAAGAGGCAACAGTCCGTCTCATGAGGACAATGCCCATGTATGACATACCATCTTTTCACCTCTGGCTTAACAGCCTTGGTCCTTTGCTGTGGAGAAATAATAACTGTATCTCTCCAGCCCGAAGTTTGCAAGGCTTTGCTAGCTTCTGCATAGCATATGCCTGCCTTCGCCAATGCCTGACTTTCAGTACAGTTAGGATGCTGCTGTACTATATCAGTAGCCAGATTAGGTACAGGTATCTGCCACAAAGGATTAGGGTTAGTCTGACTTTGCACGCCCATATTGTTAGTCATGCCCCAGGTATTTGGATAAGGGCCCTGGAATTGCATGCCAATATTAGTATTCATGCCCCATTGATTAGGATTCTGGGTTTGCATGCTAATACCATCTGTGTTTATACCCCATGCATTTGAATAAGGAACAGAAAATAAATTCTGTCCAGAACCTTGTGGTGTACTGAAAACATCAGAAGTATACACAGGTATGTGAGTGGTTGTAGCACTATCACTAATGACTGGATTTTGCATATCCTGAGTGACCAAAGGTACTGTTGTAGCCTCAACTTCCACAGTCTCCTCACTAGGATTACCCTCATTAGCAAGACTAGTGGCCATTTTGGATCTAACTGATTGCTCTGGGACTGTTGAATAAGTATGACCGGAACGCAAATGCAAAACGTTCAAATCCTCATCCTGTCCTTCAGAAATATCCTCATCACCTTGATCCTCAATATGTCCTTCACTCATTCTATATGTCTGAGCACTTTTATTTTATGTATCAACCCACTCATAAAATTCTGAGTCTAGTGGGATTTCCTGGTCTCTGTTCCCCCTAATTCTACGTCCCCACTTTTTCACTGTATCCATCCAACCTTGTCAGTAATCCCCTCCCAGTTACAAGAAGACAAACCGACATAAAAAAGGATAGTTATGGTAAGTGACAGAGAACGGGACACATATAAATTACAGAAAGTATATTTATTTCAAGGGAATTCTGAGAAACCTTTATTTCCACTCATCAACTAACTAACGTGTGTTGATTCAAGTGTGTGTGTGTGGATTACTAATGCATGGACACTACCTAGATATGAAAGTCCAGGATGATGTTCCACATTCCACGTTCCACACTCCACCAGACTCCTCCAACCACACGACAGCCCGCTGGGAGTTAGCAAGCGACTGGTTCGCCCTGCGGCCTGCACCAGGCCAGGCCCGCCGCTCTCGGCTCCCGTTTCGGCTCGCTTCGGCCGTCCGCGCCTCTGGAGTTGCCAGAAGTCGCTCGCTAGTTGACCCACTCCTCACCGCACTGGCTTGAACTCTCCTTATCTCGCCTCTCGCACACGAGAGCGAGATTCTTGCCAGTTTGCGTTTGAAGATGGAGATATCTCGCACACCACAGGGCGAGATAACTGCCAGTTTGTGCTTAAGATAGGAATCTCGCACTGGCAGAATAATGGGAGGAATTATTTTCACCACTCCAGTTTATCTGCTCCACTTAACTCACGAGTAATTAGTCCCCTTACAATAGTAGAGTAAGATTTTCTGTTTCACCTTCAGGAACGAGCGATTGCAAGGGTTACTGGTTCACAGCATAAAGCCCTTTAGCACGTATCCCACCGCTGCCACCAATTTAATGTATCGGTACACGGCTAGCACTAAATATCGTGCCACCGTTAGCACCAGTAAAATGTATCGTCGCACTGCTGGCCAACAATAATGTATCCGTTATGGAGTAGCAGTTGACTACATATTAAGTGTTCTGCTGTGTAGTATAACTAGACCACCGTGTTGGATCGACGACACTGTCTGTAGTACACGTCAGCTACTCGCCGTCACTGCCCGACACTTCCCACCAAAGGTCCTCTGCCACGAGAAGGTGGAAGCTGGTCTGTTATTAAGTGGTAGCGTAAGGTGACAGAAATGAGCAGATTAAATCTCTCTTTATTGGGTACAGAATAATATAACTGCGACCCGAGAGATATGTAGGTGCGACACCACCTCCCTTTATAACTGTAAAACGGCCTCTCTGACGCTATACACTCACCGAGCCGGACAAGGGCGCGGTGCTTAGGTCAGCTAAAAAGTGAGGTGCCGAGCATTACATATACTCTGGGCTTATGCAAAAAGTAGAGATAAATGACGACTCTACTAGCACATTATACACCTCTATAAAATGGTATTAAGTACATTCACATATACCAACATAATAAATGGTTCCCCAGGACTTTACACTTACGCACTTATTCAGATATCTCTTCACTTCTCCTAACCTTCTTTTTATAATTGAAACAGGGTGGCCCTTGTGGTCTGCCATCCACCTTCTTCCTATACCACAGCTAACAGCGAAATGATATTTGGTTGTTCATCATTCACACTTCATTACACACTGTTAATTATGACTAAACAGCTTTAAAAATTATTATGTAAAATGTGTGATACTACAACTTCATATGGAAAAAGATGTTGACTCCAGAACACCATCACACATCACTGCCACCAACACAAACTATTGCCACCACCACACACCACTGCCACCATCACACACCACTGCCACCACCACACACCACTGCCACCACCACAAACCACTGCCACCACCACACACCACTGCTACCACCATACACCACTGCCTCCAACACACACCACTGCCACCACCACAAACCACTGCCACCACCACACACCACTGCCACCACCACAAACCACTGCCTCCAACACAAACCACTCCCACCAACACAAACCACTGCCACCAGACACCACTGCCACCACCACAAACCACTCCCACCACCACAAACCACTCCCACCACACACCACTGCCACCACCACAAACCACTGCCACCAACACACACCACTGCCACCACCACAAATCACTGCCACCAACACACACCACTGCCACCACCACAAACCACTCCCACCAACACAAACCACTCCCACCACCACAAACCACTGCCACCACACACCACTGCCACCACCACAAACCACTGCCACCACACACCACTGCCACCACCACAAACCACTGCCACCAACACACACCACTGCCACCACCACAAATCACTGCCACCAACACACACCACTGCTACCACCACACACCACTGCCACCATCACACACCACTGTCACCACCACAAACCACTGCCACCACCACACACCACTGCCTCCAACACAAACCACTGCCACCAACACAAACCACTGGCACCACCACACACCACTGCCACCACCACACACCACTGCCACCACCACACACCACTGCCTCCAACACAAACCACTGCCTCCAACACAAACCACTGCCCCCAACACAAACCACTGCCACCACCACACACCACTGCCACCACCACACACCACTGCCACCACCACACACCACTGCCACCAACACAAACCATTGCCTCCAACACAAACCACTGCCACCAACACAAACCACTGGCACCACCACACACCACTGCCACCACCACACACCACTGCCACCACCACACATCACTGAAACCACCACAAACCACTGCCACCAACACACACCACTGAAACCACCACAAACCACTGCCACCAATACATGCCACTGCCACCACTACACACCAGTGCCACAACCACACACCAGTGCTACCATCACACATCACTGCCACCACCACACACCGCTGCCACCAACACAAACCACTGCCACCACCACGCACCACTGAAACCACCACATTCCACTGCCACCACCACACACCACTGCCATCATCGTACATTACTGCTACCATCACACCACACCACTGCCACCACTACATACCATTACAATCACTACACAGCACTGCCAACACCACACACCACTACCACCACCACACACCACCACACACCACTACCACCACCACACACCACCACACACCACTACCACCACCATACAGCACTACCACTACCACACACCCCTGCCACTACCACCACACACACCATGATTCACACCATGATATGCTGTAAACTGAGGAAGCACATCACTAAGAGAATAAATGACATTTAACTGATCCTTCGTGCATCAGGACCGTGTGGCCTAATGGATAAGGCGTCGGACTTCGGATCCGAAGATTGCAGGTTCGAGTCCTGTCACGGTCGATGAGGGAATACTTTTGATAGGAGTAGACTGTAGCACCAGTCGAGCAAGGCAGTACTCCCAAGGTGGATGAAAAGCTGATGACAGGGAGGGCTGGAGCTTCCGTTTCATCAGTCCTCGGGACTAGATCCTGACCATCCCCCTTTGCTGAACTTTTTCAGTGTTTCAGTAACATAGAGAGTAGGCCAGCATGCTCTCCAATACAAGTTTCTCTAACTGTCAACTCCAATCTACATGCACAGTACACACTACACTTCCTTTTCAAAACTCGAAAAGAAAAATGGCGACTAATTACCTAGCCTCAGAGTCCCCAGGGGAGGAGACCATAAATGCCTCCACCATCCTCCTCTCTCCCGGTGACGACTCAGCGAGCGGCGTGGAACCACTGTCTGACTCATTTCATCTTCATTTCTGCAACATTAACGGTCTTTCCTCTAACTTGCTCTCTGTTGAGCACCACCTCTCCTCCTCTAAACCTCACCTTCTCTTTTTAACTAAGACTCAGCCGTCTGAGGCAACTGATAGAAAACTCTTTTCTGTAACCTCCTACTTTCTCTATATTCATTTCAAAGCCAAAGGTGACTGTTGTTTATATGTACGCAACAACTTACATTGCTCTCGTGTTCTTGAACTTGAATCTTTTGAATTCTCTACACTCTGGCTTTTGCTTTCCTGTCATTCTCTGACTAAATATATCTGCATTGTTTACTTATCTCCCAATTCTACTGACTTTGAAAAATTCTTCGACTATATTACTTCTTTGATGGAACACATTCTATCCATTTCTCCTTTCTCTGAAATCTCCATTCCAGGAGATTTCAATGTTCACCATCACCTTTGGCTCTCCTCTCCTTTCACTGATCCACCTGGTGAACAAGCCTACATCTTTTCTATCCTGAATGACCTAGAGCAGCTTGTACAGCACCCTACCCGTATCCCAGACCACCTTGGAGAGAGTTCCAACATACTTGACCCCTTCCTTACAACTAATCCTTTTGCCACTGTTCATCTTTCCTCTCCATTGGGCTCCTCCAATCACAACCTTATCACCTTAACCTGTCCTATCGCTCCAGTACGGCCTGTGGACCCTCCAAAGAAACGTCGACTCTGGCACTTTGGAGCTGCTGATTGGAAGGCCCTCAGGCAGTACTTCTTTGATTATCCTTGGAGTGATTATTGCTTCTGTGGCCGGGAGCCATCTCAGTGTGCCTTGTGCATTACGGAGGTTATTCTCTCAGGCATGGAAACATACATTCTCTTCTTATATCCTTTGACTAATGCAAGAAAGCCTTGGTTTAATCACGCTTGTTCTAATGCTGTCCACAACAAGGAGAGGGCCTATAAAAGGTACACTCACCCACAAAAGTCCTGTCCTTTTTTCGAACCCCGTAAATGTGCGACCAGGTTTGTCGAAGCTGCAGGGAGACTCACGCATATCTGGGAACAGTGTCAGTGGGGGTTGGGGGTACTGGGGAGGGAGGGGGTGGAGCGGTAGTGGGCGAGTTGTATGCTGCAGTCATGTTATTGTGTAGCTTATCCTGATCTTGGCTTTTTTCTTTACAAACAATGGAGATGGAAAGGGATAATGAAAATTATGATATATTACTACATGCTAAAACAGATATGCAGCTTCTAAAAAATTAAGTTGAGCTGCAACAAGGAGGTTCCTCCTGCCCTCCCCGCACACTACCCGTCCACCATAATACTGCCTTGGTTCCCACCAACTGACTCCATTTCCTTGGGCAGCTGTATAGCACACAGTCGACAAAACATTACGACATAATAACAAAATAAAGAAAACATTGCCTTGTCGGTTCACTTGTCTGTAATATGAGACGATGTAGCAGAACTTTATTTTGTGGCGACATCTGAAACCTTTACAGTAGTTAAGTGTCAAACCACCTATTAACCAAAAACAATGCAGGTTGGTGATGGTGGAGAGTCAAAACTCGAGTATAGAGCACAGATGTGACGTAATGTGATGAAGCATGGTGAAATAAGATGTAAGCACCACAATTGTCAGGCAAGGTCACGAAGCAAGGGAGCCATAGCTGTTGATTATAATATCGATTCATTTTATATGATTACCGTGGCACAAAAATGTAGTCATAATCAAGCTCTGAATGTTTTATACTGCTGATTAATAGGAATTAATGCCAAGTATTCAGATATTTGAAAATGTTCCCCATGCACTGCTTGTGGCAACTAACCATCCACAATTATGTTGTTTCCCAAGTAGTGCAGAGACAAAACCTACGTCAAACATTGACATTATGGTCCAAAATGTGTTTGTCATGTAATCATATGATAAGTAAAGCAGAGTTTTTCATTATATTCAGTATTCACGCACTGATATATATGTTTACTATTCTTCCCCCAGTAATTTCAGTAAAAAAGGAATAAGTAAACAATTTGTAATCTTGTAGTTTATTCCATTTCACTGTTATATTACATTTAACATGAAACTTACATTTCTCAAGAAATTAATAACATTGGAAAATAATCCATTTGCTATGCGCTTTCCTAGTGAATGCAGTGTCTCTAGTCAGCGTTAGAAATAAATGGTATTTTATAGCTGAAGCAGGTCTGTAATATATTACAGTCAGGAAATGAAGAAATCACCATGTGATAAGTATGAATGCTTAGAAGGTAAACATTTATACATCTGAATTTTACTTCATATAGGTTGAGGGTACCTAAACATAACAAAATGCCATGA
>NC_136986.1:37188944-37193944 GCF_032717465.1 Coenobita brevimanus
CTGGTGGTGTTAATTTTTCCCATATTATTAGGTATTATGATGTCTGGCATATACACCCATCACTGACGTCAGTGGTTCTAGCGTTCATTCATAAATATGCCTTACACTACTACTGCGATGTTGCCAGCAATTACTGCTGCAATGGTGTCACATCTTAACGGGGAGGTGCAACATGGGTAAAGGAACTTAATGAGGCAACTGTACCTTTCCTTCTTGCTGGAAGTTTGCTCTTATTCAGCCAGTCCCAAGGAGGGGTGAGCATTCCCAACCCTCTAACTATCGTCCAATTGCTTTAACATCCTGTGTCTCAAAAGTTTTCGAGTCAATGCTTAACAGAAAAATTTAAAAGCATCTTTCCTATCACAACCTTCTTTCTGATCATCAGTATGAATTCCGTCAGGGACGCTCCACTGGCAATCTTCTTACCTACCTTTCAGACTCCTGTTCATCCTCCTTTCGGGACTTTGGCGAAAGCTTTGCCATTGCACTTGACATCTCAAAGGCTTTCAATCAAGTCTGCAATAAATCTTTAATTTCCAAACTGCCCTCTTACGGTTTCTATCCTTCTCTCTGTGCCTTTATCTATAGCTTCCTTTCCGGTCGTTTTATAGCTGCTGTTGTAAAGGTCCTTATTCTTTTCCTAGATCTATCAACAGCGGTTTTCCTCAGGGCTCTGTCCTATCACCAACTCTTTTCCTATTATTCGTCAATGACCTTCTAAGCTGTACATCTAACCCTATCCACTTGTACGCTGATCATTCCACCCTTCACTTTTCCATTTGGTTCCAGCAACGTCCATCTTAAGCGGGCCATACATACACAGGTGAGCCCGTCCGGGGGCCTGAAGAGGCCAGTCCATTCAGGCAAACCTGATCGTGCGTGGGTATGGAACAGGCGCCTACGCAGGAGGCCTCAACTGCCGTCCTGGGATCTGTGGCAGACAAATTTTCGTGGTCAGGCTCCGGTCAGGTTCAGGGAAACTGAGCATGTGTGGGATATCACAGGCCATCAGGCGTCAGTCTTGTGTCAGTTGTGCGGGAGAATTTTAAATTCTCGTACAAGCAACCTGTAGGAATATACCTCAGTGTGGCTGTCAGTCTTTCATGCAGTGAAACAGCACTCCTCATACAGGTATCGCTCTTCTTTATTATTTGGGAAACCAGTGACAACAGCTGAAGGTAGGAATCATCGTCCATCCTCAAGTAATTAAATGAGTCATTTTTCTCGCCCCACAATTCTAGCAACAGAGTCAGGTGGGACAATTTACTCCTCATCAACCAGTCTTTTGCCCATTTGGTTTGTTTTATCCTCCTCTTTCTATTATTTGCAATATAGGCCGCAGCAACAGCCCCAATAACATACAGCTCCAGGTCATCTGTGGGCAGCGGAGCATCCATGGCCTTCCTCACCCCACTGCGTTTCCCTTGTAACTGAGCTGAGATGTGAGGCTGACTGAATCGTGTGTGGGCATAGCATTGTTCGTTGAGGCCGGCCTCTTCAGGCCATCAGACGGGCTCTCCTGTGCGTGTATGGCCCACTTTACCAGTTACTTCAACAAACAAGGGATGAGGCTATGGCACACCTAATGTCTGACTTGGCTCATATCTCTGACTAGGGTAAAAGTTATCTTGTTTTTAATGCATCAAAGACTTAGTTCTTACACCTATCAATCAGATTAAATCTTCCACAGGAGTATCCATTAATGTTTAATAATATACAGCTTAATTCTGCATCATCCCATGCTTGGGGTTTCATTAACTCGAGACTTATCTTGGAAAGATCATATTACATCTCTTGTAAAATCTGCTTCCAAAAGATTGGGTGTACTAAGCCGACTCCGTGCCTTCTTTACCCCTGCACAATTGTTGATTTTATACACGGGCTTTATTCGCCCCTGTGTAGAGTACAATTGTCATGTATGGGGAGGCTCCCCACATACAGCTCTTCTCAATAGGGTGGAGTCAAAGGCTTTTCGTCTCATAAACTCTCCTCCTCTTGCTGGCTTCCTTCAACCTCTGTCTCTTTGCCACACTGTTGCCTCTTTATCTCTCTTCTATCGCTACTTCAATGGTCACTGCTCCTCTGAACTGTCTGCTTGCATTCCTCCACCTCTACGATGGGTGCGTAGCACCCATCTAGCAACAACCTCTCATCCCTTTTCTGTCCAACACTGTAATGCTAGAGTTAATTGTTACTCTCAGTCCTTCATTTATGCAACTGGTCAACTCTTGAACTGTCTCTCTCTGTCTGTATTTCCTACTTCGTATGATCTCCAGTCTTTAAAACTCAGTGTGTCCAGGCATCTGGAAATAACCGGATCTTGAATTTGGCTGTTTTGAATTTTTGTTTTTTCTTGGAAGGAACTGTTTGTAGGCTCCTGGCCTATGGTTCCTTCTTCCTTGCAGAAAAAAAAGTGGCTATTGCCTTTGCAACCTGGTAATGCATAGCGATGATTGAGAAAGTTGCTACGAACATAAGTTTAGTCATTGTGTGTGATATTCTTGTTCCTGTACGTTCCCTGTAAATGATATGTGTTTGTCACGAATTCGCGCAAAAGTATTTATAAATTCGTTACATTTTAAATCAGTGAGAAAACCACGAATTCTAGTGGAATTCCACTGTGCATCACTCAGTTCAACCATCCTCATATTCACTCCGATCGGGATGGTTTTCAGAACATTTCTCAATGTTTCACAAATTATCATTCTTATACACGACATTAGTGCCTTCATTGAGTGATTTATTGTGAGCATATATCGCTCACTTTCTTTCCGTTGACCATTGAAGTTCGAACACGGTCATCCCTCACCCTCTTTCATAGTTTGAAGTTAGTCAGCTTTGAGTCGTCATGAGAGTAGGATCGTTTGTGCTCAGCATCAGGCAGCGCTGCTGTTGTACAGCGAGTTCCTGAAATCTCCACCTAGACGGTGAATTGGCGAAGAGGGTTTAGCGAATTGCAGCATCTGATGTCCTGCACAGGTGCCCAGTTCATTTTGCTCAGCTCCCCTCCACTGACCAGTATTTCTTTTCGTTTTTTCTAGGTTTAAGTGTTAGCTTTTGAATGAGCGAGTGAGTGTATTCTCCTTGTTATTTTGAATTCATTTTTGAGACTCATGTAACGTAAATTTATTTCATTGTAATTAATAAATTTACAGTTCTTTTTCTTTGAGCTTAATGTAGTTAAACTCTTGTTTTATTTCTCCACATTAAGCTTATTTCGTTGCCGCTCCTAGTTTGCACAAACGCTGTACATTATTCATAACTGGTACTTAAGCCAGTTCTTTTGAATCAAGCTTAAATCCGTTGTGCCAGCCAGGAGTTAATGAACAGTCAAAAACCTGTTTATTATTATTAGCATTAGTTATTGATTGTCAGGGGTGGAGTCACTTTCTCAAGAGACTAACAGTACTAACAAACAGCACGCGTGAGTAATTAGTTTCTGCTGTGTACTGTTGAGAAAGTTTATAAATTCTCTTCCTTGGCGAAGTAAACCGGCATAAAGTAAAACTTACTGCTTGATTTTCACAATTCAGTTCCTTGTCTCTATTTTCAAACAACATCTAAGCATTTTTAATATATAAATTCACATCCCCCCATGACATCTGGCGACCTCATTCCAGGATATTAACTCCTAACTCTAAAGTTATTAACGAGATAATACTCACTCACTCACACTTAGGTATTTATCATTAAAGTCTATAGGCACTGTCTTACTGGTGGTTATTAATTCATTATTATTAATTTTACGTAATAGTTTTCACAGTCAATTGTGTTTTTTTATCTTTCCTTGTCAGTTTTACTAGATAAAACTGGTAACCACCAACCTGTGCCTATATTCTTTACTCTTGATTATTGGCATTTCTCTGCAAAATAGCAGGCAGTGCTTAGTCTTTAGTTTACTCAGCCTTTGAGTTAGCGTCATGACTACTAATGTATATGTACAGGAAGCCAAAGATATGGGGCTTAGCGACCCCAACCAAATCAAGGACTATGTCCTCTCTCGGTTTAGTTACGAGCAGCTACGTGAGAATGATGCTCGTGAAGAGCGTAGAATTCAACGCGAACATGAGCGAGAACAGCGCGAGGAACATGAGAGTGAACGTCAACACGAGCAAAAACAACGTGAATACGAGTTAGAACAACGCGAAAAAGAACATGAACACAAGCGTGGACAACACGAAACAGAACGTGAATATGAGCGAGAACAACGAGAACACGAATGTGCCGAGCGCGAGGCACGTGAGAAACATGAACTTGAGATGCTGAAGTTCAAGCGAGACTCCTTGGCTTCAGACACATCTGGTTCAGCTAACCCAAGCTCCACGAGCGCTCTCCCTGCACATGTTCTGGCGACCCCACACATCAAGCTTCCTCCATACAAGGAAGGCGAGCGAATCGAGCCATTCATAGCTCGTTTCAAAGACATGGCTCAGCTGTACCAGCTGGATGAGGCAGCTAAGCAGCTTCAGTTTCTTAGCTTGTTTGAGGGCCCTGCCCTCGATATTCTCCACAGAATTTGTGGAGGCAATCTCACGTGTGAGATGATGAAGGCCGCACTCATCAAAGCGTACGGTCTCACAATTGACGACGCCAAGAGTCAGTTTATAAGGGCGCGTTTACAGGAAAAAGAGACTGCCGTTCAGTTTCTTGATCGGCTTACTGCTTACTTAGATGAGTGGATGGAGAAAGATGAAACTCCTTCCACGCGCGAGGGGATAATTGACCTTATGCTGCGCACGCAGCTAGAAAAGTCATGGCCTGCTGAGCTTATGGCTCAGCTTAAGATCTGCCAGGTAAAGGATGCCAGCCAAATGGTGGAGAAGGCTGATGCATTCTTCACTGTGTACGGGTATCAAACTCGTAAGCAACACACCTGGAACAGGAAAAAGAGAGAACCTATATTTTTACACAGGAAAAATGATCAGACAAATTACCAATATGCCAGGATTCGAACTCGGGACTCTCAGGTGAGAGCCAGGCAGCATACCACTACACCACGA
>NC_136986.1:37196444-37258944 GCF_032717465.1 Coenobita brevimanus
CTTTTTTTTTTTTTCCACCTCTGTAATTGGTGGCCGTTTGAGGCATCAATCACTAAAAAAAATCACTATGATTTGTTTTCAGCTAATTGACGAGACAGGAGATTAAATAAATGTGTCTCTTTCCAGCTTCAGTGAGGCCGAAATGAGAGAAAAAAAAAGTATCGATTTAAAACCTGGTTATCACAGCAATTATATCATTCAAACTTGTTTCATCATCGGAGGTTTGATTTTCCCAGCAATGATAAGTTTTCATATTTATTATGCCCCGGACCCCTGGCTGGACCGTGCAAGCCTTACCATTGCAAATCCTTTACATCTAAAAAATGATTTTAAAAATATAGATGGTTATGCTTGTTTTGGGGAATGTGGATTTGGGGGGCTAATGTTCTGGAACTTACACCATTTATTTCATTAATAGGGGAGGGAGGGGAAGTGATGATTATGATGATGGTGATAATGATATAGAAATAAAGTGGGTAGAAAATTAGTGGAGGCGAAAGAACTCTACAGTTAGGAGTGTATGTGGGTATCAAGGGCATATATAAGAAGTGACTTAGGGTGAGGGATGCTAAATTAGAGGGTGGAAGAAACATAAGAGGAAATCAGGAATGCCATGCATAGACCCTTCCATCAAAGGACTTTCTGAGCTTAAATCTCGGTTCTCAGCTTTAATTGAGGTTTAGATGTCAGGACTGTAAGTATTATGAGTAATAGCTGGCAGCATAGATGTAATCTAGAATGTTCAGTCAGTTATGGTTAGGGCCGGCAGGAAATATCGTCTGCACGTTCCCCCTGATGACTGTGTAGTCTGCACCTCGTGACGCTGATAGGAATACACACATATGCACACACAGGCTTCTAGAACATTTGACAACCGTATAATCCACGTGACAGAAGCTCTCATATGCGAGAGAGAAGAGAGAAGTCAGAAGGAGTTTGGAGACTGGAGGCTTGTACTGTAGGCTTGTATGCTTGTATGCTCGTAGGCGTTGGTTCGCACGTTCGCGGCCTCAAAATAATATATCAGTCTTGTATAGTAGTCGTAGCTGAGCTGTAGGAAATAGTGAGTAGATTTGTGAGGAAATAACCACTGTTCACTTGTAGCCGATGACGGGAGAAGATAAAGAGGGATACTGGGGTTCGATTGTAGTTTATTTCTTCAGAGGGAATATCTCAAAAATTACAATACAGTAGGTTAACTTCGTTCTTCTCTGTTGAGCCTAGACCCCCCTTCTCCCTCTCTCTCCTAATTCCTTCTCGCTCCTTACTCCTCCAGCCTCCTAACTCCTTCTGATTTCTTCTCGCTTCTCTCTCGCATATGAGAGCTTCTGTCACGTGGATTATACGGCTGTCAAATGTTCTAGAAGCCTGTGTGTGTGTATGTGTGTATTCCTATCAGGCGTCACGGGGTGCAGACTGCACATTCATCACGGGGAATGTGCATACGATATTTCCAGCCGGCCCTAACCATGACTTACGGAACATTCTGCATTACATCTATGCTACCAGCTATTATTTATGATATTTACAGTCCTGACACGGTAGAAATGCTTCGAACTGGGTGGTAAGAACAGACCTTTATTAAGCTTTTGACACGTGAGCTCGAATCCATTATTAAGTAAATTCGTCTGCTACCTTATAATAACGTCCTCTGTGTGTAGGGGCCAAGAGCACCAGGGAGGAATGTGGTATGAGGAGTGTGGTGGGGAAACGGAGAAAGGGTAATGTGTGGTGTAATGAGGATATTGGAAAATAAAGAAAGATTAGGGAATATGTAGACAGTATCAGCGAGGATGGAACTTGCGAGAATGGGATGATACGGTAGAAAACAGGGAAGAAGTTAAGATGTACTGGAACTGGAAAAATAGAAAAATGAAACGTGGGTTGAACCGACTATATGGAGGTATTTCCATGAGAATAAGAATGTTTTATCGTAGATGCCATAACAGAGGGAGATAACCTAACCTAAGGAACCTAACTTAAATTTACTTTAAATGCCGTCACACAGGGAAATAATCTAACCTATTCTAACCAGACATGACCTGCCCTAATTTTATTGTGATGCCATAACCTTCGGAGATAACCTAACCAAACCTAACCAGACGTGACGAACTAATTTTAACGTAGATACCAAAAAGAGTGAGATAACCTATCTTAACCTAACTCAGGGCTATTCAACTACGCTAGAAGTAGGGCCGAATTATGAAAGTCAGATTAACAAAAGGGCCATACTTCATTTTACCTAAATTTTTTCCTTCTATCTAAACACTTAAACAAAAAGAATCGAGAAATTCGTATATTATTTGCGTTTGCATTTTCTGTTAAATACATAAAAAGAAAAACGCAAAACTCTGTTTTGTGCTTGTTTATTTATTTACTTTTTATTTTTCTGCATCGGTCGAAGGGCCAAGCAAAAACGACTCAAGGGCCGGATTTGGCCCGCCGGCGGCCAGTTGAATAACCCTGGTCGAACCTAACCTAACCTAAATAGATATAACTGGAGAAAATAGTTTAAGAATCCCTCTTGCCCTCTTTATTTACTTAGTGTACGAAAATGAATTTGCAACGGCTGTTTATACAAGAGAAACTACTTACAGCTACCTAAAGCCAGTGATGAGCATATTGATTTTAATGTAGGTTTGCTGGGTGTAATCTCGAAATAATATCCTTCCCATATTGTCTACCTGAGCAGACCCGAAGATGGTTTTCCCTCTGCTACCCCCTTTCATTACGCATTCTTGTTATTTTACCAGTGCTCAAGTATTTTCAGAGCTTTCTACTCCTGTGTATACATATATATATATATATATATATATATATATATATATATATATATATATATATATATATATATATATCATAATCTTTTACCTTTGTAACGGTTCCTTTAATGCTTTTATAATACTGATTAAAGTGGAAGAGGGTCAGAGTCTATCGACGGACCAAGGGGTTACATACTATATAAGCACACTGATTCCGTGTTGCGGCCTCTCTGTGTGCAACTTGCGACGCCAGATATTGCTGCAAGATGGCTGCTGTGAATGACTGCATCTGCTGCAGTGCCATATCTTCAGGCGATGCAAGGGAATCCGGTGCCTTGATGTTTGTGAATCTACCCCCTGTACTGTATCTTATACAGTATTATGGATTATTGTTTTATAAAAAATTATTTAACCAGATTTTAATTACGAGTATGCAGGTTGAATCATGTACTAAAATCACTACATTCAGGCTATTTACACTATAGATATTCATATTATGACATGTATAAACAAACAAGGATAAATACACCATTCAGGACAGCACAATTCGGCAGTCTTTCTTGGACAGCAGTCAATGGGGGGTCAGTACAATACGGTGCTTCTTGGCAAATAAAGGCAGATACAAAGCTATAGAACTGAGGGAATTTGATATAACCAAAAATAAGCAAGGAAACAAGAAACACAAGTGTAGACATTGTTGTGAAAAAACAAGTGTTGGGATAGAGGGACTGAGAAAACATCTAAAGGAATGTGCTCAATTTGACATTAAGAAGTCTTCACAAGAAAAGTCACTGGAGGAGGAGGAGGAGGAGGACATAAGTATACACAGTGAAGAAAATCAGCCAGGCACATCCACAGGTACAACTTCTTCGCAATTACTCAAAAGAAATGCACGTGACTCCACTGCCTCATGTTCTTCCCTAGTACAGGAAAGTGATAGATTTGTACACAAGGCTGCAGTAGCAGAGGAGAAATTACAAGACAGTAATACCTTAGCACTGTTGTGGTGCTATAAAATCTTATGATACCAGGACAATGAGACTATATTACAGTACATACACACTGCATTCTATGCCGTTATTAACAAAGCAGTCACTTGCAAGAAAATACTGTAACAAAATTAACTTAACTACAGTATAATAGTTCTCAGTGTCTAACATAAATAATAATGGTCAAACAGGTTTTATATTGATTTCCAGGATTTTTAACATTTTAAAAATATTCAATAGAAAAAAATGCAAGTTTAAATAGATATAACACTAGATTGACCAATGTTAAACCAATATATATATATATATATATATATATATATATATATATATATATATATGTGTGTGTGTGTGTGTGTGTGTGTGTGTGTGTGTGTGTATACAAGCCGAAAAGGTCGGCCCTCCGGGCGGACTTTTTTTGGCTAGCTCCTGCTGAGGACCGATTCGGCCTTTGGCCAATATACCTGATGTAGCTTTTCAATATACAATTAATGCTAATAAATAATATACCAAAACACTCCCTGGATCATGCTGATTCAGAATATGTATCAAATATAGAGGTAGACCCTAATGGAGCCGAGGTTATGGGTAACAAACATACAAACACTTTTCTTTTTTATATATATATATATATATATATATATATATATATATATATATATATACAAACACTTGCCTTTCTTATATATATATATATACAAACACTTGCCTTTATTTTATATATATATATATATATATATATATATATATATATATATATATATATATATAGATAGATAGATAGATAAATAGATATATATCTATATATATATATATATAAAATCTCATCTCATCAGCCGTTTTGTGTGTCCATTGCAGGACCGGTCTATCCCGACCGAAGTGGGGACGATACAGCCAATGTATCTCTACCAAGTGGCTTAGGCTGTCTAGCAGAGATTGTATGTACGGTAAGAAGTGCTTGTAAGTGTAACTGTAGTGTTGGAGTGGCTTTGGATGTGTGTGTAGTCTGTGTACTGAGTGTAATTGGCCTGCGCAGGCCGACTGGGTGCAAGCATACTTTATAGTATGCGACAGTGGTTCAACCACAGCACCTCTTGTGTCCGCCAATGCAGTACGTGTCCTGAAGAACGCTCCCGAATTTTTTTTTACCCTGGCAAGGCACGAACCCTCGTTCTTCAGTGTACGAAAACGCACACTTTACCACTGTACCACAGAGGCTCCATATATATATATATATATATATATATATATATATATATATATATATATATATATATATATATATATATATATACATATATGTATATATATATATATATATATATATATATATATATATATATATATATATATATATATATATATATATATATATATATATTCAGTTTTACTCAGTCCAACTTTTTAATAAAAAACCCGGCCCAGGCGGATAAGTCGGTACCTACCCACGCCATCCATGCTTACATTGCATAGTCTGTATGGATATGGAGGAGCTGCGACTGGAAGAGTAGCGCAACATACGAAAAGGCATTTTAGAGATGGAGGGCAAGAGGGGGTTTTACTTAAGGCAGAGTTCTGAGAATCAGGTATTTACTCTTAGAAACGTGAGAGAAGAGTATCTAGAGGAAAGGATGAATCTCCACGTAGTTTTTATGGACCTGGGGAAGGTTAATGGAAGGATAATAAGGATGTTGTTAAGCAAGTTTTACAGATGTATCGGGTGGGAGATAGAAATTTATAGACATTTATGTGCAGTGAAAATTTCAGCAAAAGACTGAGCCACGTCACTTACGGGAACGGTAAATGGTTAGCGCAAAACTGGGGGTACGTCAGGGATTTGCGTTTTTGCCATGGTTACTCAGTCAGTTCATGGACGACCTAGTGAGGGCGGTAGATGTTGTACTACTGGGTAGAGGGTCGAGTTAACAGCTTCTGTGAGAGAGAGTTGTAGCACATGACTACAAGTATTCACCTTATCCTTACCTATTCCTCTATTCATTCTATGCTTATAATTGTTTTATCTATTCACTGGGGATCATATTGTCAAAGCTCCTGGAATTTCCTCCCCAGTCGCAGGAGGAGTTAACCGTGTTTAGCCTACTTAGAAAGATGCTGAGCCGAATTTAACATGCGGGCCAAGTCTGGGTAATTAAGCCCCACATAAGCACAGAGGTCTACACTAGGTTAGCTCACTTTGTGTCACACACACACACACACACACACACACACACACACACACACACACACACACACACACACACTGGTGCTTGCCCTTCTCTGCATTACCTACCACTTACCATTACCATGTTATTTGCTGCCTTATCAACAATATGGAATCTACTGCACCAGTACTTTGTGGTAGAATCTGTAAAAATATCCTCACCAGGATAACTAGAAAGTAAACTAGTAAATGTAGGATCAGAAAGTAAATTTTAGTCATTAGAAGACTATCTGAATCAGAATAGTGCATCGGAGGAAGAAACTGACAATGAATGATAAAAAATATGTGATGAGACAGTAGAGAAACAGAACGGTGATAGAAAAGTTTGCGTGGGGAAGCTGTGAAGTAAGTGAAATCCTTTATGCATTTCGGGTTGTACTGTACATAGCAGCAGATGAAACTCTGGGACATAAAATAAGCCATTAGGATAGAGAAAGGACATAAGTAACAGGGCGTTGAGAATGTCTGGAAATGAGGGGCTTGTGCAGAATATACTCGTGGGGATGTGAAGCACTGAGTAGAAGTATAGAAATCCAGTGTCAAAAAGCAGTATGATTCGGCAAAAATACAAAATGATCTGCTATTGGGGAGACGTGGAAGTACACTCTACGGTGGAAAAGGCTGACCAGGATATGTTAAAGTGGCTTGACCATAAAGAGAAAATCCAGTAGGTGATGAGAGGTTGATGAAGAGGTAGTACATATCAAAACTGAATGTGGTGAGAGGAAGTGGGAGGCCGAGGAGAATGTGGGAAGACGTGTGAATGATTTAAAACACATAGGTCTAAGCATAGAGGAAGGAGAGAGGCTTGTGTGGAACATAGGAATGAAGTGGTTTATGAAGGAATGATTCGCCGTCAGTGTGCTACAACAAATCTGTGCTAAGCCGACTCCATGACTCCATGCATTCTTTACCCCTGCACAGTTGTTGACTTTATGCATCGATTTTATTCGCCCCTGTGTAGAGTACAACTCGGATGTGAGGGGAGGCTCCCCACATACAGCTCTTCACAACAAGGTGGAGTCAAAGGCTTTTCGTCTCAATAACTCTCCTCCTCTAACTGGCTCCCTTCAACCTCTGTCTCTTCATCGCACTGTTACATCTTTATCTCTTTTCTATTGCTACTTCAATGGGCACTGCTCCTCTGAACTGTCTGCTTCATCCCTGCACCTCTTACGGGTGCGTAGCAACCGTCTGGCAACAAACTTTCATCCTTTTTGTGTCCAACTCTCTAATGCAAGAGTTAACCGTTACTCTCAGTCCTTCATTTATGCAACATGTCAGCTCTGGAACTGTCTCCCTCTGTCTGTGTTTCCTACTTCCTATGATCTCCAGTCTTTCAAACGCAGTGTGTCCAGGCATCACGAAATGAACGGATCTTGAATTTGGCTCTCTGTTGTATTGTTTTTGTTTTTTCTTGGAAGGAACTGTTTGCTGGCTCCTGGCCTGCGGTTCCTTCTTCCTTGGATAAAAAAATATATATGAAAAAATAAAAAGTAAAAGGTGAAAATCAGGGCCTAGTTGTGGATGATTTAGAATTATGTTGGCGTAGACTGAGTATATTTGAGAGTTCAGAGACTGAATAAGGACACTGAGACTGCTTTGGGAAGCCATCCAGCTGGAACGGTAACAACGAACATTTAAAATGAAAAATATCAGTGTTATCTTCTGTGATTATCTGCTTTTTAAATCAATGAACAGCTTGATTAAACATGAATAAATCATTCATTACAACGGTTTATTTAACTTCCTATATACTACCGCCAGACGATGTTATGCAGTATATGGGAGGCATAGGAGTGAAGGAGCTACAAACCAAAATTATTTTGTAGGCAAATCGTAATTTGTTTTTCAAATTCTGTTTACTGCCAGGAGCGCACACACACACACACACACACACACACACACACACACACACACACACACACACACACACACTCTCTCTCTCTCTCTCTCTCTCTCTCTCTCTCTTACTTAAAGCTGTGCTGCTACTACAGAAGATGATGCATGTTATACCCACAAGATTGGTGTGTTTGTCATTGTCTTCGGTGCCAACGTGTGTGACTGTGCTTACCAATCTTGGATACGCCAACATTGCCACACAGTCGACAATAATACACGAAAACAGAAAGATGTAGAATTTAACTGAATGAAAGAAGATAAAGATGTGGGTAGGGAGGCAGAATGGGAGGGCGAGAGGAGAAAAGTAAAACGGGAGATGGGACTGGAGGAGACATAGGAACAACAAAAGGGAGGATGTGGAAGTAAGTGGGCAGAGGGAAGAAAGGATAGTGTGGGAGTAAGTGCCCAAAGGGAAGAAAGGAGAATGTGAGGGTAAGTGGACAATGGGAAGAAACGAGAGTGTAGGAGTAAGTGAGCGAAGGGAAAAAAGGAGTGTGGAAGTAAGTGAGCGAAGGGAAGAAAGGAGAGTGTGGAAGTAAGTGAGCGAAGGGAAGAAAGGAAAGTGTGGGAGTATGTGGGCGAAGGAAAGAAAGAGAAGCAGAAAGAGAGAGAGAGATTAAGCAGTCTTATGAAGGATCAGAGAGATTGTAACTTCCATCATTTCTCGATATCAGACTCTGGAACAACCTCAATTTTGTCCACATTTGGGTTTTATAGAAAAGCATGACGCGATGTTTTAATGTGTGTGTGTGTGTGTGTGTGTGTGTGTGTGTGTGTGTGTGTGTGTGTGTGTGTGTGTGTGTGTGTGTGTGTGTGTGTGTGTGTGTGTGTATGTGTGTGTGTGTGTGTGTGTGTGTGTGTGTGTGTGTGTGTGAGAGAGAGAGAGAGAGAGAGAGAGAGAGAGAGAGAGGGAGGGAGTTTTTGTTTGAACTACGTTACCTATTAGTATGGTACTTACACTTTGCCCACCATTCATTATTCATAATTTTCCCCATCTACGTTAATGCATTGGTGGTAGATGAGGGCGCCCATCATCCACTCACTTGATGTAGAGCTGTCTATTTTTTCCTTCATGTCAGTCATTCTAACTTTTCTACCGCATGTTACTAATTATGCAGTTTGGAGTTATTTGTGTTCTTATAGCTATAGCAATCCACAGCATCTTCATAGCGAGAGTCACTTTCAATTATGTTTAGCTCACGGCAGTCATTCACCATTGTCTCAGTCGCTGTTACATTAATTTCTGTTTTCTTACATATTATGCCTTTCGTTTTCTGTTCCTTGTCAGTGCTTAGCTATGCTCTTATGGCTATAGTAATCCACAACACCTTCATGGCAAGCGTCACTTTCACTTTTGTGTAGTACACTGTTATGTCACTCACAGTTTTCTCCAACAGGGTATTTACACATTTTCCTATGATCTCCCGTGGCTCATGCGTGTCCTAAGCGTGATGAGAAGCAGAGTCGGTTGGGGAAATTCAAGGCATGGCAGGGACGGGCATAGCAGGCTCAGGAAAAACAAAGCATGGCAGGGAAAGGCAGGGTAGGGTAGGCAAAGGCAGGGTAGAGTAGGGAGATGCAGGGTAGGGTAGGGTATGAAAAGACAGGGCTGAATAGAAATATGCTGGGTTCGAAGACGCAAGAAGGAAATGACAAAGCATGGCAGGGAAAGGCAGGGTCGGGTAAGGAGGCAGGGTAGGGCAGGGAAAACCAAGGCAGGGTATGAAGAGGCAAGGTCATGTGCTCGAGTTATAGAAGTTTTCTCCTCACTTCCGCCTTCCTTTTGGCAGTGCTGGCAGAGCTGTCACAAGGTGATATGTGGTGCCACCCAAGTGGCTGGGCTTCTCACCCAGATGGGCGGTGGTGGAAGGTGTGTTTTTTAGAGAAACAGGGCACTGTCCTCACTATATGAAGGGAAGTGGCAGACTGACAAGTGCAATACTTCCTACAGCCTGGGAGGGATACATGTGACCCACTTAGTAAGCATAATCAAGAGTTATGGGCGAATATTATATATATATATATATATATATATATATATATATATATATATATATATATATATATATATATATATATATATATATATATATATATATCAGCAGCAGCAGCCGTTTGAGTATCCACTGCAGGACCGGCCTATCCCGACCGAATTCGGGACGATACAGGCAATGTATCTCTACAAAGTGGCTTAGGCTGTCTAGTAGAGATTGTATGTAGGGTGAGAAGTGCTTGTAAGTGTAACTGTAGTGTTGGAGTGGCTTTGGATATGTGTGTGTAGTCTGTGAACTAAGAGTAATCCGCCTGCGCAACCGACTGGGTGCAAGCATACTTTACAGTAAGCGACACTGGTTCAACCACAGCACCCCTTGTGTCCGCCAATGCAGTACGTGGCCGGGTGAACACTCCCAAAGTTTATTACCCTGGCGAGGCGCGAACCCTGGTCCACCAGTGTACGAAATGCACACTCTACCACAGAGGATATATATATATATATATATATATCCTTCTGGTAGGTCCGAGGGTTAAACAAAGCCAAGCATATAGGATTAAGAAAAAGAAGAGCTAATATCCTGGAAACGAACGAAGACCAAGACAGTGATACGCCACGATCCCCTCCCCCCCCCCCCGAAAAAATAGAAGAAAGGCCATTAACTACAGAAGAAGCCTAAAAAAAATTAAGATTGTATAAACCTAAGAAAAAACGAAAAAAGTAAAACACACATGAAGAACGTACCTAAATGGGAGAAAAGCAAATGATGATAATAATAATAATAATAATAATAATCATAATCATAATCATAATAACAGACGGGAGATGGTAGTGAGTGTTTCAGAAATCACAGAGGTCAGCCTCAGCGAAATGTACGAAAACAGACAATACCAAATATGGCTTCCCCATCTAGCCTGTCTTCAAAAAAAAAAAAAAAAAAATCGAGCAACCAAGTCTATTTAATACTGACAAATACCAAGTACTGTTCTAAAAAAAAAAAAAAAAAAAAAAGCACGCCGAGTCCTTGGCTGACCCTCTGCTCTTCCATTAAGTTTGATCTAAGTGCGTTCAAAATCATTTTAGTTATTTTGTTCATATTAAGACAAACATCGTCGAACACAAACCTTGCCCAGTGATTTTACCTGGTATTCTCGTCGGTTAAGGAAGCTCCTTTACATCATTTTACTAAGCGATTTATTTTAGTTATTACATCTCACTGTCTTCTCTGTAACATAAATCCTTGTAATATCGCCATACGCTGCATAAATAATATGCAAAAGGATATTCACGACCCATATCTAAAATAATATTCCTAAGGAAGAGGTGTTAGGGGGCTTCCTTAACAGATGAGAATATGAGTGGATGACATTTATGTAATTGCTTTTAAAAGCGACATTTATGTATTTTTTTTTTCTTTTTTATGTGACCGACTCTGGGCATAGGCTTCACAGCCTGCTTTCAAGGCCCAGTAGTCCTCCTAGGTACCGGACACCTCTACATGTCACCACTTCGGCGCTAACACCCACCGTCCATATTGAATACATGCTAGGGGTGTCTCATTCAGGACTGGTGTATTGGTATTAGCGGGGGTATTTTTACGACATGTCGGCGGGTCTTCTGGTAGATCAGTAAAGTCTGATTTTTGTGAAATTCAAATCCTTAAACTGTTCCCTGCCCCAGCGGGATTTGAACCCGGGTCCGAATTGCTTTTAAAAGCAGCTCAGTTCTTCCTTGTCTTACCCTCAACGGTTTTATCTAAAAGTGATCAAAACTTCCTACTTAGCCAATTGTTCTCAGACATAATGTCAGTATCTTGGCTGACCCTTAAGCCTTTCACCGAGTTAGAAGAAGCTGGATAAGAACTTAATGAGATCAATATACTCTGTTCACTTTAACAGGGCATAAAATTGCCATGTATTTTTCTTTCATGCAGAAATATAAGAAAATATTAAAGAGAACATGATGCTCGTCATGAAAAATGATACAGAAAAGATATAGAACTGTGATGTCATATTCTGTGATTGAGCTACGGGAAATTGACTAAAAAAAGACGAAAATTACCATCAAGTTAAAGTCAATGAATGTTATTGCACTAAAGGGCTATTTTTTGCATACAACTTTTACCCTTACATAGCCATCCAGTAAAAGGATGAGATGTTAGGATACCAGCATCAAAAATGAAAAGTGAAATTGTATGGAGAGGGAAGAGAAAGTTGTTCAGTAATCTTTCCAGCAACTAATTTAGACAAAGAGAAAACGAAATATAAGACACGTAAAGGGACAAAGACAAAGGTAACTCAAAACAAGAAACTAACAGAAACGAGACAACTAAAGAAGAGGGAGGAGTCCAACGAATAGCCCTGAAATCTCCAAAGTAAACCAAAAAGAATTATGCAAAACCAGACAAAATGGAATACTCACTCACAAAAAACTGAAACTGTAATTCTAAAAAGAGGATGAAGCGGCAAAGAGTACCGTGGAAATCTCCCTTGGTCAGCAACATCTATTAAGCCATCTGTGGTCCCTGGATTGGGCAGGAGAGCAGCATAACTTTGTCCTACCGCTCTCTCGTTGAAGGGACTGTCTGGGAGCCTGGTTTACTGAAGACTTTATTTTACCGAATTAGCATAAGGGGACACGAAAGAGAGAGAGAGAGAGAGAGAGAGAGAGAGAGAGAGAGAGAGAGAGAGAGAGAGAGAGAGAGAGAGAGAGAGAGAGAGAGAGAGAGAGGACTCATCGTTACTTCTGCCTTCTCAGTACGACATCTTAATCCATTCAATGGAAGAAGGATCTCTAGTAGTGAAATGGATGCTCGTATTCTTATCGGTTAAGGAAACTCCCTAATACCATTTCATAAGTGACTCATTTCGCTTCTTGCAAGTTACTGTCCTCATCTCTGCTTTACAATTCCTTCCAATATCTGCATATTTTGCATTAATAATATACTGTACAGAAGGATATTAACTCTCCATACCCAAAAATTACTCGTCAAGGAAGAGGTATTAACCGACGATATTTTCAGCCTACATCCAACCCAAAAGAGTGAATAAGTTCCCACAGGATCCATAAAAACGTCTGGTGATTGCACGAATATTTAACCAAAGCCGCTATTCTGGTGGCGAAGTCAATAGTGCCTGTAAGTTAGGTAGGGAAAAACGGAATAAACTATAGCCTAAGAATGCAGTGCGAAGGTTATGGAGATGGAAACCACGAGGAATTGTATAATGGTGTGATTTGGCCATTTTCGAGCGAATGGAGAGTTACGGCCGTATGTTTAAAACTTTAAAATGCTCAACTGAAATCCTAAGTTTTTTCCGGGAAATGGAACGCCTATGCTTATTAGAGTTGAAAGCCTGCTTCTCACATTACAAAGTGCAGTTAGCAAGAACGTAGAGAGGCCAGACATGATGTATTATCGTCACGTGCCCAACAAATTTTCGTAAAAATATTGGGGGTTTGATGTTCTCTACCCGAAATAACATCCACATTAAACGTTCGACCCTAAGCTAATTTCATTATCCTACTTCTTTACTACTTCTTTAGTTATTATTTATTTCTTATATCTTAAGTATTTTTTACATTTTTGTATACTTTCTGAAAACGTTTTTCATCTCTGAATAGATTTTTCTAACATGGGAGTTCGTTTCACATTTCTATAACTCCTTTACAACCAGAAGGGGGTGGGAGTCCTATGTTAATTAAAATCTTATGTTGACAGTAAGAAACTGCTGAAAACGTCATCGTAGAGAATGTGGTAATTATTCGCTGGTAACACTTTTTTTTTTTTTTTTTCAGAAATAAAAATATGCACATTTCATAATTATGCAGATTTACAATTAAAAAGTCATGCACAGTGCTAGACAGTCTTCTGGCCCAACGAAAAGGCTTCATTACGGAAATGTGTGTGATCAGTTTTGTGTCTAACCTTGTACTCATGAATCTATATACCGGTATATAAAGGAGCCTCATTGTTTGTTTGTGTGTCTGGTTGTCCTTCAGTCACGCCCAAACCAAAGGCCAGAGACACCCCGACCCACATATATTCTGAATCAGGGTGACCCCAGGATGGTTTTAAGAGGGTCAAAATTCAGATCTGGGACATTTGAGGTCACCAGTAGGGTGTTCGCCTTTTTGGCCCGGGCAGCGCTGGGTACCCCTGTGGCCCATTTTTTGACATGGAGACTCAGATTAACTTTAGTTCGGACATAGGATGTGAGGTTGACCTCCGAGGTCATTTGAGGTCACCAGTAATAGTAAACAAGTGCGCACAAATACCGTGCGTTAGTCTGCGATAGCTGAAATAGAAAGTTCCTGGACTCTTATAATCCCTCTTCAAAAGCATAAGAGGTACATGGTCTTTCTGGAGTGGAAGATTGAATAGTTAAAACAAAGATGATTAGAGTGTTCGCCTTTTTGGCTGGAAAACGTGGTGGTGGCTATTCAAATTTGGGGTTAAGTCTGTTCGTGCAGTGCTAACTTAGAGTGCTGAACAGGCTTGAGTGCTGCTTCGATTAAGTATGACCATATTATCAGAACGTGCATTAGCAGCAGTCACACTAAAAAACACTTCCACAGACACTGGAGGGTGAAAACAATCCAACACACTGCCGGTCTCTAGCCCGGTTAAAAAACGATGACTGGCGCCAGGAAGGGCATCAGGCCATAAAAAACAGCCAAAACCAAAACCTAAACTGAGCTGTATAGCAAAGTATGGTCAAACACATCAAACTCATTTAGAAATGAGAAAAGATGAAAAAAAGAAGAAAGGAGAGGGATTTGGGATTGTTTGGAAGTGAAATTCGGCACAACAGTAGACTTCCCATTTTGTTCAGGTCTTAGAAAGGTGGGCTTCTCAAGGGTCAGCCCCAAAGGGGAAGGCGGTTTACATGGGTCCTAGCTTACACTGGTGTACGTGGTCATGATTACTTAGCTTTTGCACTTTGGTAGAGCTGACGCAGACGATGTTTAGGTTGGATTTGACTCCCCCAAGGAGGGGAGGGAGCTGTGGGGGTGGACAACGCCATAATTGCTGGACCCTGCTAATGGTAGGGGCCGACCCACTAATGTATTCGTCTCCAAGTGACTTGTAACCAGGAGGGAACTGAGCAAGACAGGAGCCCTCCAGCCAGCTTCAGCGATCTTCTGTGTGTCTGTTTGGATGTGAGGCGATGTTTCTCAGGAATGTGAGTCAAATTAACTAAGAATCTTAAGCTGGGAATTTTTAAAAATTCCTTGTTCCCTTATCTATTCCTTATGAATACGAGGTCCTCTTTAGGCCAAGGACCCCCAAGGGCCCGGCAGTAAACAACTTGGCTGTTCTAGTTTTTACATAGGAACATAAAATATTGCACAATGGTAGACATCAAATGGACCAAGTTTTTGGCAGGGTGAGATCCTGAGTGCCACCTCATGGAGGGCAAGGCTCCTGAGCAACACCGGCATGTTCAGCCACAGTTATTTTTACAAAGGAAAATGAAATTTTGCACTGTGGTACACCTGCAGGTGGATCAAATTTTTAGGCAGGACAGGACAAGGCGTCTCTGGCCCATTGAGGGGCGGAGTGAGGGGTGCTACGTCGGTATGCACAGCGGTTACCTTTTTACTCAGGTCCTTCAATGGACCAGGTTTTCGTCTGAGTGTAACCCCTTTAGAATACTGCAAGGGTTGGTGTCGCCATTAAAGGTGTCCATTGTCTTTTTTTCCTTTGAGCTCACTCTCCACTATTTCACATCAGATGTTAGAGGCTTTTTGAAATGGGTCTGGTTAGTACTTGGATGGGTGACCGCCTGGGAACACCGGATGCTGTTGGCATCCCTACGTCAAGTGGGGTTGGTGGAGGATCAGTGCCCCTCCCTGTAAAACAATTAACTCTAAGCCCTTGGCCACCCTGTCTGGGATACATGGCGTCTGGCGATGAATGAATGAATGAATGAAGTTTAAATACAACCTTCAATAGCCCCCTCATGCCTGGTACAACTCCTGCAAAGGACAGTTCACTGCAGTGATAACTTAATTATTAGGAGCCTGGAAAGGTTAATACTATCACCATCAACCCTCTTATGGTCAAGGCACCTCTACCATTGATTTTCTGCGAAAATAAGGCAATATTATTCGGACGAGATAAGAGAATCAATACCCTCATTAATACTGGTTTTTTCAGTGTTAACAGCTTGATTGATATGGGAAGGACGTGACTGATCTGACAAGGATTAAATCAGAAGAGAAATTCCCTTTAGTCCTCTTATCGAGTCCACCCCCTCACAGGATGGCAATATATAACCGTTAGTCTTGGCAAGGGCGTGTGTGGGAGAGGAAAGTTACTGAAGTGCTTGGAACAGGGGCAGTAGAGCACTGTGGCTTTTATTTTGGCACCATTTTGTTACTATGGATTATTTGCTGGTAAATAATGTTGGTTCGCGTTACGTAGATTGACCCCAACTAGTGATATACCGGTATTTATACACGCGCATGCGAAGCAAGAGTGGGTATATTATTCTTACTGTGTGTGTGTGTGTGTGTGTGTGTGTGTGTGTGTGTGTGTGTGAAAACGAAATAACTCATATAGTTCTTACTCGATTTTAACCAAACCTTGATGAAGGACTGAAAGGCTGCACAGAAGCTATTGTTTTGAAGAACATTAGGTCAAAGGTTATCACAGGAAGAGGTCAAACATTGACCTAGCAATGTCAGCTTAAACAGTTTTCACCCGATTTACACCAAACTTGGGTAAATGGTTATGGATAATATCAGAACGAAGGGGTGCGGTTTTGAGAACAATGAGTCAAAAGTCAAGATCACAAGGCAGGTTCAAATTCTGATCCACGTATCTGTGTGAACAAAATTTCTGAACCTGTTTGATATGATTTATGCCTGGCTTGGTGGAAGGGTTAGTGATTGGTCGGAGGATTGACTTGTCTATTAAAGCAACATATCAAAGGTCAGGATCACACGGCAAGGTCAACACACAGTTTTAACGCAATTTAGGCCAAACTTTGGGGAAAAGTTCAGGGCAAGGCAAGGATAAAAGAAATTGATTCTGAGGAGCAGTCAAATGCCAGAGTCGTAAGGCAAGATCTACTCATACAGTTCTGAATCGATTTGGACCAATCTTGATGGAAAGGATAAGCGTCAGGCATGAATGAAGAATTTCGGTTTTCGGAAGAATCAGTCGAACATCCACTTCACAGGGCAAAGTCTTCGATGCTAATGCACACAATCCGTACTGGCTGCTTGCTAGGGCTGTGTCAGTCAGCTCTTTCATGATGATCCTGGCAAGGGTGTTTCTACATGTCAGTGGGTTTTGTGGAAGATAAGCAGTCTGTTTTAACGATATTCACATCATCAGACTGTTCCCTAACCAATCGTTGCAACTAAACTTCTTCCCTTGACGCAACAGACCACTTCTGTAACCACTTTTCACCATTTCCCCCATGCTAAATTTACATGATTTTACATATTTTGTATACAGTAGCTTAACCGATTAGTGTTAATGATGGTTAACCACAATTGACCCTCGTTATTATTGATACTCAACCGATAAGAGGGAAGTGGAGGCTATGCCATTAACCCTCGTCAGGTACACTTGGGTCTGACAGACTTGGGCGATTTTTTCGATGCTATAGTTCAGTAACCTATGGATGTTTGGGATCCCTGTCCTTCTCAATAGCTTCCTAACTTTCTGTGCCCATGCAGGGTGTAGGAGGGTTACTTTCGTGTCTCTGTTTTTGCAATACATCACTCAGAACTGCATGTCAGGTCTGTGAGACCCAGGTGTACCTGAGGAGGGGGAAGATCTTTTCACTCCGAGCTTGAAGGTTATCTTTATGCTTTGTGGCATCCACAATGCCCATAATGAAGGACCTCCATCCCTCAAATTATGACGCAAGTGCTAGGCTCATAGTGTTCTTTGTTTTTTGTGTGTGGCGACGTCCCCCCCCCCCAAAAAAAAAAGGGTTTGCCATATTTTTTCGATTTGTTGTTTTAATACGTACAGAGATACGAAATTGAAACCTATTTGCATAATTTTGTAACTGATAAGACTTAATACAGTGAGGGTTATTAAAGAATTCATTATATGAAACATGTGTGACACTACTGCACTATTTTTAAAGCTGGGTCTGACAGACCCAGGTGTACCTAAGTTGTAAGCGAAACTTTAGTTTTTTTTTTTCTGCAAGTAAGAAGAAACAAATCCTTCCAAGAAAAAAAAAAAATCAAAAGTGAGCCAAATTCAAGATCTGATCATTTCAAGATGCCTGGACATACTGTGTTTGAAAGACTGGAGATCATAGGAAACAGGAAATACAGACAGAGGGAGACAGTTCCAGAGCTGACCCATTGCATAAATGAAGGACTGGGAGTAACGGTTAACTCTTGTATTAGAGAGCTGGACAGAAAGGGAATGAGAGTTTGTTGCTAGACAGGTGCTACGTGCCAGTCGTAGAGGTGGAGGAATGCAAGCAGACAGTTCAGAGAAGCAGTGACCATGGAAGTAGCGATAGAAAAGAGATAAAGAGGCAACAGTGCGGCGAATAGACAGAGGTTGAAGGGAGCCAGTAAGAGGAGGAGAGTTAATGAGACAAAAAGCCTTTGACTATTGAGATGAGCTGTATGTGGGGAGCCTCCCCACACATGAGAGTTGTACTCCACACAGGGGCGAATAAAACCCGTGTATAAAGTCAACAACTGTGCAGGGGTAAAGAAGGTATGGAGTCGGCTTAGCACACCTAATTTCTTGGAAGCTGATTTAACAAGAAATGTAACATGATCTTTCCAAGATAAATCCCGAGTGAACGAAACCCCAAACATGTTCAAGGATGATGCAGGCTTAACCTGGATATTATTAAACATTAGTGGGTACTCTTGTGGAAGTTTCTGTCGGGTTCATAGGTGTAAAAACTGAATCTTTGATGCATTAAAAACAAGATTATTTTTACCCCAGCCAGAGATACAAACCAAGTCAGACATTAGGTGTGCCATGGCCTCATCCCTTGTTTGTTAAAGTAACTGCTGGGATGGACGTTGCAGGAACCGAATGGAAAGGTGAAGGGTGGAATGATCAGTGTATGAGTGGATAAGGTTAGATATACGCAGCTTAGAAGATAATTGATGCATAAAAGGAAGAGAGCTGGTGATAGGACAGAGCCCTGAGGAACACCACTGTTCATAGATTGAGGAAAAGAAAGATGGCCGTTTACAACAACAGCTATAGAACGATCAAAAAGGAAGGTGTAGATGAAGCCACAGATTGAAGGATAGAAACTGTAAGAGGGCAGTTTGGTAATTTAAGATTTATGTCAGACTCTATCGAAAGCCTTTGAGATGTCAAGTGCGATGGCAAAGCTTTCACCAAAGTCCCGAAAGGAGGATGGCCAAGAGTCTGAGTGGTA
This sequence comes from Coenobita brevimanus, assembly GCF_032717465.1. Classification (NCBI taxonomy): domain Eukaryota; kingdom Metazoa; phylum Arthropoda; class Malacostraca; order Decapoda; family Coenobitidae; genus Coenobita; species Coenobita brevimanus. The sequence goes on from NC_136986.1 coordinate 37,215,701, forward strand.
AGTGAGAAGATCGCCAGTGGAGTGTCCCTGACGGAACCCATACTGCCGATCAGAAAGAAGGTTGTGATAGGAAAGATGCTTCAAGATTTTTCTGTTAAGAATAGACTCGAAAACTTTTGAGACACAGGATGTTAAAGCAATTAGACGATAGTTAGAGGGTTGGGAATGGTCACCCTTCTTTGGGACTGGCTGAATGAGAGCAAACTTCCAGCAAGAAGGAAAGGTACAAGTTGAAAGACAAAGGTGAATGAGTTTACCTAGGCAGGGTGTAAGCACAGAAGCACAGTTCTTGAGGACAACAGGAGGGACCCCATCAGGTCCATATGCCTTGTTAGTATTGAGGCCAGAGATTGCAGAAAATACATTGGCTGAAGAAATTTTAATGTCAGCCATGAGGAAGTCAGGGGGAGGAAGTGATGGAGGAACAGCACCGGAATCGTTTAAGGTGGGAGGAGAAAGGCTGAGCGACTAGATCTGTTTTATCAGTAGAAGAAATAGTTACAGAGCCATCAAGGTAGAAAAGAGGAGGGAAGGATGATGAGGTAAAGCTGTTAGAAAGGTTTTTGGCAAGGTGCCAGAAGGAGAGGGAAGAAATCGAGTTGGATAGTTGAGAACATTAAAATTTTTTAGTATGGATGAAATTATTTTTAGCAGAGCGAAGAACAGACTTAGGACGATTCTGGGTAGAAACATAAAAAAGATGCGATTCAGGGATGGGTTGGCTCTGGAACCTTTCATAGGCCCTCTCCTTGTTGTGGACAGCATTAGAACAAGTGTGATTAAAGCAAGGCTTTCTTGTACTAATCAAAGGATATGAGAAGGGAATGTATGGTTCCATGCCCGAGAGAATAACCTCTGTAATGTGCAAGGGACACCCAGATGGCTCCCGGCAACGGAAGCAATAATCATTCCAAGGAAAATCAAAGAAGTACTGCCTGAGGGCCTCCCAATCAGCAACTCCAAAGTGCCACTGTCGACGTTTCTTTGGAGGGTCCGCAGGCCGTACCAGAGGGATAGGAAAGGTTAAGGTAATAAGGTTGTGATCAGAGGAACCAAACAGAGAGCAAAGATTAACAGCGTAAGCAGAAGGATTAGTTGTAAGGAAGAGGTCAAGTATGCTGGAGCTCTCTCCAACACGGTCAGGGATATGGGTAGGGTGCTGTACAAGCTGCTCTAGGTTATTAAGGATAGAAAAGATGTAGGCTTGTTCATCAGGTGGATCAGTGAAAGGAGAGGAGAGCCAAAGGTGGTGGTGAACATTGAAATTTCCTAGAATGGAGTTTCCACAGAAAGGAGAAATGAATAGAATGTGTTCCATTAAAGAAGTAAGATAGTCAAAGAATTTTTGATAGTCAGTAGAATTAGGGGATAAGTAAACAGCACAGATATATTTAGTCAGAGAATGACAGGAAAGCCGAAACCAGAGTGTAGAGAATTCAGAAGAATCAAGTTCAGGAAAACGATAGCAAGATAAGTCGTTGCATACATATACACAACAGCCACCTTTGGCTTTAAAATGAGTATAGAGAAAGTAGGAGGATACAGAAAAAGGTGTGCTGTCAGTTGCCTCAGACAACTGAGTCTCGGTAAGGAAGAGAAGGTGAGGTTTAGAGGAGGAGAGGGGATGTTCAACAGAGAGAAAGTTAAAGGAAAGGCCGTGAATGTTGCAGAAATGAAGGAGTCGGGCAGTGGTTCCAGGCAGCTCTTAGAGTCGTCACCGGGAGAGGGGCGGATCTTGGGGGCATTTATGGTCCACGTTCCTGGGGACTCCCAGGCATCAGTAACATGCGCCTTTTTTTTTTTTTTTTTTTTTTTTTTGAAAAGGAAGTGTAGTTACTGCGCATGTAGTTTGGTGTTGACAGTTAGAGAAACATGTATTAGAGAGCATGCTGGCCTATTCTCTGTGTTACTGAAACACTGAAAAAGTTTAGCAAAGGGGGATGGTCAGGAACTAGTCCCGAGGGCTGTTGAAACGGGAGCTCCAAGTCTCCTTGTCATCAACTTTCCACCCTCCTTGGAAGTACTGCCCTGCTCGACTGGTGCTACAATCTACTCCTACCTGAGGAGGGTTAAAATCGGATGGGTATTGGCTGTATTTGTACCATTCTCTGCATTAATCATAACGCATATGCAACAATGTTTTGCTGTACAACTGAAAGACAAATGCAACTGAAACTTCTAATATCCGTGTTTACCTTGATAGTTCTGATAGTTCTCCTTAAAATAACCCCCATCCTTTTTCCTGGGTAATCTTTTCCTCACAAAGACTCACCTGTCAGGGCTACTGACACTGGGCTATCTCCTGCATCCGCTTACTGTCCACATATTCACATCCAGGCTCAAGGTTGCAGTTATATGCGTGTACAGAATAACTCTACCTATTTTTGTGTTTCCTAACTTGAATATTTTAACACTCTCATACTCCCATAACTCATTCAGTTGAATACAATTGTTAGGCTTTAGCTTCTATGAAGTATGACATGGTTAATGGCGACAGCATTAATATTCCCAGGCTCCTGTGACTTATTCAGTTCGATAAAGTGGCTTTAGCTGGAACAGAGTATTAGAGCTGTCCCGACCGTGAGGATGTTGATGGTGAAATATATAAACTCTCAGGCTTTCATACTCACTCTCGGCTGAGTAACACTGTCTGACTTTGATTGGAATACTAGCGCTGACCCGATCATGTGAAGTGAATGTTCTTTAATCTGTCTACGGAAGTTTTGACAATATCTGCCTTAATGTACAAGTACTAAACATATCTCCTTAATTCTACAGATGATTGAAAATGCAGTGACAATAGCATATTAGTAATGGTCAATATTCTTTTAGTCGTTTGCTAGATATTTGCTGGTATCTAAATCAACCCAAAGAAGAATGATCTTATTTAACCTAATAAATATCGCAGTTATCTCTAACACTTTAGGCTAAATGAAATCGTCTGGCATTAGCAGCAAAAAAAAAAATACCTGAGTTATTCCTACCATGGGAATGTTGATCACTGTACAGCACATGCCCTTCACACTCATGGCCATATTCGTTTCTTAACTTTTTGCCAGTAACTTGCTTGTAACTTAACATACTAAATCCACTAATCTCTCTATCACAGAAATTATGTTTTTAATCTTCTCTATGAGTTGTAGTCAGCTCTCTGTGCTTTAATCTGAAATTTCCATTCTTGGTTGTTGCATAGTTGATGTGAAAGGCCATTGCTCTTATGCTGTACTGTAGCTATTAATAGTACAGTTTTTCAGAGTCCTGTTACCTCACTAAATCTATTCACCCACTGCTCGGCTGTACACATACTGCACATGCTGTCACACCTTTTTTGTCCAAGTTCCTAAAACAAAGTTATTCATTACTGTCAGTCAGTACCCATGCCCAATCGATTTTGGAACAGTGTTCCTCAGTTTGTTTCTTTTGTATTTAACCTCCAATCATAAAAAAAAAAAAAAAATGTATATGTCCAGACACTCTCGAGGAAAAGTCTTGACGTTAGTTATTCTTTGCAAGTTTTATATACATGTTATCGATTCCTCCTTTTGTAGTAACATGGTGTAGAAGCAAGGTGGTGGTGGAGTGGTCTGAGTGGTGGGCAGAGGTCTGTGCTTTTGTGTGTTAATTCTCAGCTGTTGGACACAACAGTTTGTGGTTATGTAAATGATACAGCCTTTTTCATTGATTTTCCGCATGGACCCATCGGCGTGTCATAAAATCAACCCCACAAATACCTTAAGACCAGTGGCTTATAACAGAGGCGACTGGTTTGCGTCGTAGGTGGAATTTTAGACCTCGAAAAGAGATTTTCTGTGTACCCAGTCGAGAGAGAGAGAGAGAGAGAGAGAGAGAGAGAGAGAGTCTAACTTGAAACAACAGGAAATAATTTTGATACGTAAAAAAAAAAAAAAAAAAAAAAAACTAGACGAGGTCTGATTCAAGCAAACTACTATAGTAAGAAAAGCACAAAAATGTGAAGTGGAACCAGCCACAACCAAAACACGGAAAAAAAAAAAAAAAAAAAAAGGAGAGGCCTATGGAAGGAGATGAAGAAAAAGTTTATTTAGGTATATCAAGTGTATTATTGAGCAGCTAGTCAGGTCAGGTGCGGGTAAGGGGATGGGTCTGTTATGATGTGGCAGGGGTAAACCAGTTCTGCTGTCGGGCCCTGCTGCGGATGTCACTGATTGCATTGCCCAGTTGACCCTTGTGCGGTGTGGTGCGGTGAGGATCTGTCCGTTCTCCCCTTTGGGGCTAAGATGCGAATGAATGTGTTTGAATGGATGAGTAAATGGAGAGTGAGTCGTCCTGTCTCGGCTACCTCCCTTTCCTTGGGGGAAGCAGCCTAGGTATATAGATAGATAGATAGATAGATTATTGAAATACATGGACAGTATGTTGTGGACAGGAACGATCACAGATACAGTATATGTGACTGTGACAAAGAAAACACCAAAATGTTCCACAAGGTATGATTGGTAAGAGTCTGTGTTACATCCAGGAGCAGTACAGAAAGAAACTTGGGACTGTATTATAATGAGGTAACGGGGATGCCTAACACCTCTTCTCTACCTGTTATTGTTTCGGTTTATGATGTAGTTATTTCCTGAAATGTTTTTTTTGAGCTGCCTGTCTATGGGAAAGACAAGTAAGAGAGAGAAAAGTATAGCAGTGTGTAAAATTTCAAATAAAACCTTAAGAGAGAGGTGCTGGAAAGCCTCCTAACATATCAAAAAAGAGAAACTAGAGAGAAAAAAAAAAAAACTGTTCATGATCTAGTACGCCGGTAGAATTAAATCTCCAGTCTCTTGTGTTTCTGCTGATCGCCACCATTGTACCATCACCGTCACCCTGATTTCTTTGTTCTTCCTTGCATCTGATATACTGTGGCTCGATATATGTGCACATGTAATTCATTAATGTTTGTGAACATTATGGTTCACCGTAGATCCTGTGGTTGTTCAGCTTGACACTTGAAGCAGCAACAACGGAATTTAGAAATGGGTTACAAAGGGAGCTATTTACTGTTGATTTAGTTTGGTTGCTGATAGCATGGAAGAGGTTAGAAAGAAGTATGAGAGGTGGAGTGATGGGAGAAATTCAAATGGGCTGAGTGTTCATCCATCCACCCATCATCCAATCCTACGTTGCCCCATGAGGAGCGTAGAAGCCCGGGGCTAGGCAGTTGGTCCTGACATTTAAGATGAGAGTGAAGGGTGAATGTGAATATCCGTAAAAGAAGACATTGCCAGTAGGTGTGAGGGAGGTAATGTCGTGGAACAAGGTGTGTACACTGTGGTGTGTGTATAAAGGAGTGGAGAGGAAATTATTCTCTTTACAACTTATTACTGGCGGATCCATAAAAGATGTAGTTGTGTCAGAGGTAAAGTGTTAGATGGGAGATGTATTAATTGCACAATGGGTAGGGGTATACATGCTATGGATGATAAATGGAACATGGAGACTGGGGAGACAGCCACCTGAAATGCGTGACGGAGGTACAGTAGGTTACTTGGAACACATACTGAGTGTGGTAGGAGTAGCGAATACACAACTAGCTTCATCGGTAGAATGAAAAGTTGGTGCAAAAAGTGAATGTTTACCTTTATTAATCACGACAACATTCTCTTTTTGTGCCTTGGCCACTGGTTCCCAAACGGGGTCATGGCCCACTGTGGTCCATGGTGCATTTTCAGGGGGGACATGGAGTAATCTCAAGAGTCTAAAGCCACTAATGATAGAATTTAATAACCATTTTCAAAAGTCAACATATTTGAGATTTTTTTTTTCTGCCAATTAACTTGTGCAAAGCATACTCATAGCCAATGAATGATCTTTCCTCTAACGTAGAAACAACTCATTTTCCATTAACACTTTCGTAAATAATAGTTTGACAGGATTATGCGTCAGAAAGGGACAACACCTTGGTCTCAGCAAATTGGCTGTCCTGCTGATTCTTTGAAGCATTACCTTTCTCTGACAAAATGTTAAGAATCAAACTAAACAACGCACATTCAGTTCCTCATAGAATATGAACTCTTCTCTAACCTTTCTGTGTCTTAACCACTGATATTACAATTGGTAGCAAATATACAAATGAATCCGTATCTTTTTTTTTTTTTTTTTTTTTTTTTAACGAGTTTTAATAATCTCCTACCCTATATGCACATTCGAGCAATGTTACCCTGATGATCTGTTCTCTCCACCGGGCTTCTCCAATCACAACCCTGTCAACTTAAAAACCTGTCCTATCGCTCCAGTAAGTCCTGCAGACCCTCCCAAAAAGTACTGTAGCATCTGAGGCATTTGGGGGCTGCTGATTGATATGTTCCCAGGCATGAATTATTTGAGTTTCCCTAGAATGACTTCTGCTTCCATGGCTGAATGATATCACGCATTAAGGAGGTTTCTGTCTCGTGCAACAAAGCATATATTTCTTTCGTTCTTCACTCTACTAAGCATAATATCATTCGTGCTAAATGCTTTTACCTCTGCCACTCAAATTCTTCCAGTTCCTTCTGGCATCCTTCCAAAAACCTTTATACAATTTTTTTTTTCATAATTCTTTTCTCATCTTTTCCGTTCTGATGGCTCTGCAGCTGCATCTTCTACAGAAAAAGAACTCGTCGCCCATACTGTCTCCTGCATTTACACCTTAGACCAGCGTTTCTCAACATTTTTACCCTTATGGAACCCTTGAAATATTTTTCATGTCTCAGGGAACCCGTACATAAAAAGTTCTATACATCATTATTAATATCTTTCTTTCTCTTGTATAAACTTAAAGTTCATAAGGAGAACATAACATATTCTTACTGATAACTGGTTTAAGAAAAAAATAACTTACATTTATCTGAAGTTTACTGACAATGCAAAAGATTAATAAATAAATAATTGAAGTCAAACTGCTTGTTCAAGAGACCTCATGCGGAGGTTTTCATTCACACACAAAAATAAACATAAATAACCAGTATCATATGTAATGTCAGGTTTCCATATTATAATTACAAATCATAATAGATAAATAGATAGATAGAGAGACAGATAGAAGCAGGAAGTCAGATGCTGAGAAGGTATTGTGTCTGCAAGAATCGAGCAATGCTAAACATGTTTACACACTCTTAACTCAAGGAATGCTTTATCGGCACACGACAGCGCCTCGTGACCATACACACACATACACACATACTCACACACAGGCTTCTAGAACTTTCCAAGCACAGTGTAACACACGTGACACGACCCCTGCTACACCAGAATATAGGAAGCAGAGTCAGAAGGAGACAGGCCATAGAATCGGCAGGTAGTAGGGAGAAAGGCTTAGCAACATGGAAGAGAGAGAGAGAGAGAGAGAGAGAGAGACAGGAGGTAGCTCGCGGGACTTTACTTAACTTCACTCGTGTGTGAGAGACTTTGTTAAAAATCCCAAGACAAATAAAAATAGTCCCATACTATTCTTTACCTCTCCTGTCATTGCATGACAAATGGGAACGAAGATTATCTACTTACAAAGCTACTCACTTATAACAACCGCTCGTCCACAACTTTAATATATATATATATATATATATATATATAACTTCTCTACAAGTTTATACAAAGTCTTTTTATGACATTTGGTGGCAGCGGTGGGATACGAACCTCGTCTACGAATCAACAGTGAATTCCTACAAAATATCAAGATTGAAAGCAAAAAATACCTCTCACAACCAACAACTCACAACCAGCTCCTGACAGTATTCTCTCCAACCAGCCCCCTCCGTCTCCCCGATCATCACGCTGATGTAGAGGTGAAGAGATCACAGGACGCCTTGCAAGTAGTTTAACAAAGTACTGATACAAACAGTCTTGCAATTTCTACGACGAACCAACGAACTACAACAATCTACAATCAACTACAAGTAACAACTCTACGAGTCATCTGTATAATCTTCTACACGCACCTACAAGTAGCGGCAGTCTTCATCCCACAACGAGTAAATCACAAGAGAAAAGGACCGAGAAAACATCGACAAAGAAAAACAAAACAAACAAACGAAGAATGAGACACGACTCACAACTCACAACCACCAGACCTCACCCTCCTCTCTCTGCTACATCCACCCAACCTCCACCGCTGACGCAGGAGTCAAGAGGTCAAGACGACGAAGCAAATACCAAGTCCATATACACAACCCATCTTACTCATCTTCACTCAAGTTACTCATCGCTACTCATTTACTCACCACAGCTACCAGTGTGGGAAGTCGACGTCACCATATGTGTGCTGAGACGACGCCAAGCCGTGTGTCTGACACCCCACAGCATGTCAATCAACCCGTGAAGAACAACGCTATCAGCACGTGCACCACCACTCACACCATTTCCACCACAGTAAAAATTAGTGAGTTACTTCATTTATACAATACACAGTGAGAGACAAAAAACTTCTGCACAAACATATAAAACGTGCTGTATAGTTACAACTTAAATTCATATACCTACTTCAGTTATCATCATAATTCAATCATTAAATACTTGCACCAACAATAAATATTCTACACTGTATATATTCATTCATTTATCATAGCATTTATTTACTACCAACGAGTGTTACCATTTATACCTACATAAAATACGTGTTTCATACATACAGCTATACATTATTACATCTACAAAGTGATAAAGAAAATATGCCATCACAGTTACTCAGTGAGCGATTAAAAGAACTGTACTAAACATTTATTAATTAAAGCTACCTTGTGGAAACAGATAAATTAAGTTACAAGGAAAACCAGAAAAAAAAAAAAATGGCCAACACAAATGACGTTAGCAAGAATGAACATCTTCAACACAATCGTAAAGACAATGATTTCCACACAGTGCTGACACATATATTGCCCACGATAGGTACAAGTGAACAACAAGTCAGTGTATATAGTTAATACTGTATATAGTGTATATATATTTTTTTATATAAAATAACAATATATGGGACTATATAATATCATTTTCAGTAATATCTGTGCAATATAAACTAAACCTTAAATAAGGGTCCCAAGAAAATTAGCCAGCAATTATGCAACCATGAACAACATAGAAAAAGCGTAGACAAACGAAGAAAAACAAACTATAGAAAATCAATACCTACAAAAAAAGAAAGAAAAAAAAAAAAGAAAGAGTAAGATCACATAACAAACAAATGAAAATAAGTGTAAGTGTTACTACAAATGCCAAAATACCACATAAACTACAAACAAAAAAGCAAATTGTTGTCTCCACAAGCAAGTGGCATGGCACATCATCACTATCATCGACCGCAGCATGACCAGATTCAATGTCAGGACTGCAATTATTACAATTACGTAACTACAAACAAAATGTAACAATTATGTAACGACAAACGATTGCATTATGTAACTTTAACTACAATTATGTAACTACAAACAATATGTAACAATTATGTAACAGTTGCATTAACAAGATGTAACTTTTATGTAACTTTAACTACAATTATGTAACTACAAACAATTATGTAACAGTTGCATTAACAAGATGTAACTTTTATGTAACTTTAACTACAATTATGTAACTACAAACATTATGTAACAATTATGTAACAGTTGCATTAACAAGATGTAACTTTTATGTAACCTTAACTACAATTATAAGGCCAACACAATTATGTAACAGTTGCATTAACAAAATGTAACTACAATTATAAGCCCAACACAATCATGCATTACCACAATATTATGTAACAATTCATAAAATATTACAATTATGTATTACTACAATGTTACTACAATGTAACAATTACAATACAATCATGTAACAATTCACAATGTTACAATTATGTATTACCACAATTCTGTATTATCAGAATCATCTTACAAGTTAGGTGAAATATTAGACATTACTAAAGGGATAACTCAATATGTAATGTATAACCTAGCAGTATTACCGTTGCACAATTATATGCGTATGTCTTTTATACATACACATCTTACAAAATGTCGTACAACAACAATTGCATTTATTCAAATATGTATACAACTTGTTTAAAATGTAATATTACTGAATAATTACTATTTACTATGAATGTTATATGTATACAATATTATAATCAATATTATGTACTAATAGATTAGCATATGTCAATGATAATTACTGTTGGAGGAACTTCAGCTGCACGGCCGAGCAATGTCAGGTCTCCATATTATAATTACAAATCATAATAGATAAATAGATAAATAGATAGATAGAGAGACAGATAGAAGCAGGAAGTCAGATGCTGAGAAGGTATTGTGTCTGCAAGAATCGAGCAATGCTAAACATGCTTACACACTCTTAACTCAAGGAATGCTTTATAGGCACACGACAGCGCCTCGTGACCATACACACACATACACACATACTCACACACAGAACTAGAACTTTCCAAGCACAGTGTAACACACGTGACACGACCCCTGCTACACCAGAATTTAGGAAGCAGAGTCAGAAAGAGACAGGCCATAGAATCGGCAGGTAGTAGGGAGAAAGGCTTAGCAACATGGAAGAGAAAGAGAGAGAGAGAGAGAGAGAGACAGGAGGTAGCTCGCGGGACTCTACTTAACTTCACTCGTGTGTGAGAGACTTTGTTAATATTTCCAAGACAAATAAAAATAGTCCCATACTATTCTTTACCTCTCCTGTCATTGCATGACAAATGGGAACGAAGATTATCTACTTACAAAGCTACTCACTTATAACAACCGCTCGTCCACAACTTTAATATATATATATATATATATATATATATATATATATATATATATATATATATATATATAACTTCTCTACAAGTTTATACACAGTCTTTTTATGACAGTAATACATATAAACAGAACGAAAACAGATAATAACTACTAGTATTACTACAATACCTAGATCAATCAAACTTAAACAAATAAAACTGAAGCAAATTAAGGCAAAGAGAAGAATTAACCTTGGAAGAGAGAGAGAGAGAGAGAGAGAGAGAGAGAGAGAGAGAGAGAGAGAACACACAAAAACTTCCCATAAACTAACAAAATCATAAACATACTTAAACTGTTAAAATTCATATAAAATCCCTCAATGATGGGTAACATTTACTGTATAACGCGTGTGAATGAGGGACTGCACCAGCACACCAGGAAGAACATTCGGGACTGATGGAGACCGTGCATGTGTCCTGTACTCGAGTGAGTCACTTGATGATACACGTGTATAGTAAAATTACAAATATGAAATTAAACACAAAAATGACACAGAGATGCTTTTACATATGATAGCCTATTTATCACTATTTCTCTGGGAACCCCTAGCGACCTCTTACGGAACCCTAGGGTTCCGGGAAACCCCAGCTGAGAAATGCTGCCTTAGACGATTCCACTGCTGTTCCTCCATCTCTTCCCGCTTCTGACTTCCTCATGACTTACATTCAATTTCTTCATTTCATGTAGTTTCTGCCTCCACTACCGTCAGGCCTGATGAGGTCCTTCAAGCTGTTATGAAGTACTGTGCTTCTGTGCCAATACCGTGAATATATATATATTCTTTTGCCTTTGTCGATATGTACCTTCCCTTCTTGCTGGAAGTTTGCTTTCATGCAGCCCGTCCTAAAGAGGAGTGACCGTTCCTATCCCTGTAACTATTGGTCAGTTGCTTAATCATCCTGTATTTCTAAAGTTTTTAAATCTCTTTTAAACAAACACATTTTATAGCATTTTTCCTATCATAACTTTCTTATCGCTAGTAGTGGCTCTGTTAGAGGCCCTCCTCTTACGTACTATGCACCTTCTCTTCAGACTCTTGGTAATCCTTCTTTCAGTCTTTGGCGAAAGATTTGCCATTGCAAGTGATATCTCAAAGGCTTTCGATCGACTTTGGCACAAATCTTGAACTTCCAGACTACCCTTTCATAGTTTGTATTCTATCTGTGCCTTCTTCACTAGCTTCCTTTCTAGTCATTCTATAGCTGCTGCTGTAGACGGCCACCAATCTTCTCCTTGAACTATCAGTGGTGGTGTTCCTCGTGGTTCTATCCTGTCACCAACTCCCTTCTATTCATGAATGGCCTTCTAAGCTGTATATTTAACCCAATCCCCCCTTATGCTGATGACAGCCACCCTTCACCTCTCCGTCTGCTTCTCACGTCCACCACAGCAGTTACCTACGTCAACAAACACCTAATTTCTTACCCAGCTCATATTTCTGGTTGGGGTAAAAGTAACATTGTTTTTAATGCATCCAAAACTCGGTTTCTACACCTTTCGTCCCACCATAATCTTCCACGGGAGTATCCTTTATTATTTAACACTATTCAACTCAATGCTCCATCATCTCTGTATATACTTGGGGTCATCCTCTCTGGACTTTCATGGAGATAATAATGTCTTTCTGGCAAACTCTGTTTCCAAGCAATTAGGTGTGCTAAGCCGACTCCATGCCTTTTTTACCTCCTCACAGCTATTGTCTTTATACATAGTTTTATTAGCCCCTTTCTAGAGCACAACTCTCATATGTGGGGGGAGGTTCAGCACAAGCAGTTCTTCCCAACTGTATGGAGTCAAAGGCTTTTTGTCTCATCAGCTGTCCTCCTCTTGCTGGCTCCCTTCAACCTTTGGCTCTTCACCGGTTACAGCTTTATCTCTTTTCTATCGCTCCTGCAATGGCCACTGCCTTTCTGAACTGTCAGTTTGCATCCCTCTTCCATTACGGCAGGCATATTGCAGCCGTCTGGCAGCAATCTATCACTCCATTTCTATCAAACTCTCCAAAGCAAGAATTAACTGGGACTCCCAGTCCGTCATGTATGCAACAAGTCAACTCTGGAACTTTCTTACTTTGTCTGTATTTCCTTTTGCCTATGAGTTCCAGTCTTTTAAATGCTATATGTCCAGGCATACTCGAACTGAACAGAACTTGTTGAATCTGAGTTTCTTTTTTTCTTGGAAAGAAAAATCTTATGGTCTTCAGCCTTTGTTTCCTTCTACCTTGCATAAAAAAACAAATACTGTCTTTCCTTCACCTCATCATTTGTCCATCATACATAACATACCACTATCCTCAGAATGTCCCTTGTCCACAAGGGCGTGCACAGGTAGGGCTCAATGGCGCTCGAGCCCCTGTCCCTTTGCCCTGGCAGTTACAGAGTGGACTCATAATGTTGTCAGGTGGCTCGAGTAGTAATCATCAAGAGGTGTGGTGCAGTATTTTTTAGCTAGAGCCTCTGTACCCCAAACCGTCCGTGTACTCCATTGCTTGTCCTGTCCATGATCGTCAGCGTTTGGTCTGTTCCTGTCTGAGGCTTTTCATTTATTGTACACTAGGTATAATGAAAATATATATCTATATATCTTTACAAGGGTGACCGTTGGTTTCACAATGAGCGCTGTTGCTTATCGGTTTTTTTCTTTGGGCAAATATTTCTGAATGAACTGTTAACTCCATATGTTGCATAAAGTTCTTCATGTCAAACTGATTAAATTACCGGCCATGTACATCTATCAGTAGTTACTGAAGGATGTTTTCATTCGTTTGTTTCGTTGATTTTAAACGTAAGACGGATGGGGGTTAAGATAATTTTTTGATTAAATGTTCCTATCTTTAAACCCGGAGACTATTAATTTTAGTCATTTTATATCTAAATTACTGTTGTCTATTCTGTTATACTCTTAGAATAAATCAGTTGCTTTTCACTTAGCATGAAATAATCTAATTCATGCCTGCCCAGTGTTTATATAATCTGGCTGAACCAGAAGCCTGGCAACAGTGTCAGTATTTCAATATCTGTGTCTGGGAAACAGTCCATGAAATCAAAATATGTTTATTACCAGCAGAAAACACTGACATCCAGTTCTAAGATGCCATTGAACTTGAGGCTTCTGTGTCATTTATAAAAAGGAAATCGGACGGGTTGTGCGAAAGTAACTTGTTCCTGTCTCAATATTTAAACTGTCCTATACTTACACATGTTTAAAGTACACTCATATGTTGTTTGTGAGAGGAGCTAGAGCGACATAAATGAAGGTACGTTTTGGCTGTTTAGTCATGGATTTTTTTTTTTTTTTTTTACTCCGAATACCATCTCAAACATCGAACCAAAGAAAATGGTGATACTGTGTGTTTTTTCAATCATTATGGGCATTTTTGCTCTCGTGTTGCTTCATTATATAATGAAAAAATGTTTATTTCAGCTATTGATCCTAGGTAGGTCGGTGCCATAGACTGATGCCACCCAGCATATAGAGGATAAGAGTCAACATGCTTCAGAGTAAAGTATTATACAGACATTAATAATGGAACTAACCAGATTTACAGAAATATGAGCAAGAAAAATGCTACCAATGCTGACACTGTGCAATATGTAAAAGGCACTCGGTGGTAGTAGTCAAAATATTCATATCTATAGATCATTAAAGAGTAAAAGTGTAATCCTTTTCTCATTTTATAAATTAACTTTAAAAAATCAGTCAGTCCAAACTAATGGGTTTCCACTGACACTGAAAGAGACTGTGGTGTCCTTGAAGGCTCGCCAATTGGTCCAGTTCTATTCTTAGTATGTGTGTTATGACATGGTGGACATAATTATACCTGTAATGAGGTTTGCTTGTGCAGTGTGCTGATGACACCATTTTTTTTTTTATTGTAACACCATCAGTAACAATAAATGCTTCATTACAGTTTTATGGCTGTGATAACTATACACAAAGGCAAAGGTTATTTCCTTAAGTATGGCTGGATCCTACCTTAAAAAAAATAAGTTAATGTTTATCAGAATACGTAACTCAGTTATGACATACCGGTATTCCTGACGATAACACTACACACTTTGATGGCATCAGTACTCGTATTCATCCAAATCAACACGATAATACTCTAAGAATGTATTTTAGGTGTCATATGCTATTCAGAGCTAATGATTGAGCAAAAAGTTACTGTAATCATAATGTATCCTAACAGCATCATAGGAAAAAAAAAAAAAAAAAAAAAAGGGTTCATAAGTTAAAAAAAAAATGAATCTGGGTAACTACGTATTGAACCTCATTTTATCAAGCTCCAAAATTGCAAAGCTTTACTACGAAAGGCATAATGGTGACCTGCATGTCCCGAAAACTATTGTGATAAGCATTTATTAACTGTTTTAACGTCTAAAACTCTGGATAATCTGTTTCCTGGTGTAAAATCTAGTACGCATTTGGCATATATTAATGACTTAAGTCATAATGTTTAGATAAGGAAGAAAAAAGAAAATGACGCGTGGCAAGAATGACAAATATTTTTAGTGAAATAACGTGTATTTTAACTGTACGACCTATCATAACAATATTAACAATAACAGTTAAATTGTCAGATCTCTCTCTCTCTCTCTCTCTCTCTCTCTCTCTCTCTCTCTCTCTCTCTCTCTCTCTCTCTCTCTCTCTCTCTCTCTCCCTCTCTCTCTCTCTCGCGTTTGTATAATACTTAAGTTCTTTTAGGTATTGCATCAGTTTTCTCACAATATATTTTTTCTTTTCCCTCTCCAGCCAAACAATTAAATGCTCTTCAAGGTGGGGCTGTCGTACCCGAGGCGCTGAAATTGGAGGTGGGAGGGCCGCCAGGGAAATTTAATACTTTCTAATACTTTTTTTCTCTTCCCGTAATTTTATTTGACTTCTTAGTCACACAGCTTTTACAGTCACCTTAATCTAGGTCTTATGTGTTCTTATTTTCTTGAATCGCTTTTGCCCTTGCTGGTCACCATTACACATGCGCTCGCGAAGCGAGAAAGGATTGTTGTGCTCACGCACGCCCTTTTGTGTGTGTGTGTGTGTGTGTGTGTGTGTGTGTGTGTGTGTGTGTGTGTGTGTGTGTGTGCGTGCGTGCGTGCGTGCGTGCGTGCGTGCGTGCGTGTGGGTGGGTGTGGGTGTGGGTGTGGGTGAACAAATCAACTCATTCTTGATCTGATTTTACCTGGTGGATGTCTTGAAGAATGGCCAGGGGGTTAACCTATTGTTTTTGAGAACAGCAGATCAAGGGTCAGGGTCACGGGGCTGGGTCAAACTTTCCTCTGACAATGTTAACATATGCAGTATTCATTAGGTTCAGACCGAAGTTAGTGGAAGGGCTGAGAGTTTTGAGAACAATCCAGCAAAGGTCAAGGTCACAGGGAAATGTCAATGTTCGATTCATGTGTCTAAGTGTCAGCAAATAAACAGTTCTGATCCAATTTGGACCAACCTTGCTGAATGGCTGGTGATGAGCCAAGAGGTTGAGTTACTGCATTTGATGCTAATAGATCAAAGGTCAAGATCGTATGGGAAGATCAACTTTTCATTCGATTTAGATCAGACTTTGTAGTTGGGTTCAATGTATGGCAACGATAACATACTATTTTCAAACGATCAGTCAAAGCACAAGATCAAAGGGAAAGATCAAATTTCAAAATCACAGAAAAACGTCAGCACACTTTTGATTCGATCTGAACCAAACTTGATGGATGGGTTAATCGTGGGGATGAATGAAATGATTAGATTTCGAAACAAATTAGTAGACGGCTAAGGTCACAGGCCAAAGTCAAATTAGGCCCTTTGACCAATTCATGGACGTGGAGGTTGCACACACTGAATGCTCCTTCTGGTTCACATCTGGTTACTTTCAGTCATGTGTTTATGTTTTGTTTTGCCTAAGGCGTCCATGACATAGCTATTATAGTCGCATTCTTGCTGTCTCACGAAAATTCTCAGCACCTCCTCCTCACAGATTTACTCTGCACATTACGCCTTATTGTCCCCCTGTATGTTATTTATTAAAACAGATTCGATGCTGGAACGGTGAAAAAAAAAAAAAGGATAAAGCAAAATCTGAACACTGCCTTTACATTTCGTACAAAATGTGTTAATATATCTCCTTGTTCAAAAACACTCAAGAAAAAATATCCTCGACTCACTGTCACCGCCATTCACATCGATCTGCATCTCAGCCAGTCTTACCGCAGCCACTAACTCTTACTGCAGAGAGAGAGAGAGAGAGAGAGAGAGAGAGAGAATTCCAAGCTCATATGAGAGAGAGAGAGAGAGAGAGAGAGAGAGAATTCCAAGCTCATATGGACGCGAACCCAGTGAACTGCAGGCTAAAGCTGCCTTCCTAGTCCTCCAGCATCCTCTTTCTGGGGAACAGCTATTGAGTAATAGAAGATTGTATAACCGTATTGCTCTGCTGTTTGGTTATATCAGTGTCATCACATGAGCCATCACATGAGGGCGTCCATCTCCAGCACGCTGAGGAGGAATCGAACAAAGATACGTCGGCCAGAGAAACTAATATCCCAAAGAAGGGAGTTCTTTGCTAATGTCTACGCAATAAAATATAATCACCACCCGTTTTGTGCACTATCTGTGCGTAAAATATTCATCTGCATGAAGCGCGACGTTGGTAGTAATTACTGCTTTTCACTACTGAATTTCGAGGTATCTCGAGCATTGTACGTAGATAAATCGCTGTTTGATAAGGAAATTCGAATTCTGAATTATCTCCTTCGAATACCTTTTCATTCTCTGATACAGTTTGCCATGGAATCTTTGTTCATATGGAATACACTAATAGTGCACGTCCTTACCTGTAAAGGTAAGATCCATGATCTAAGATGTAAGATCCTCGTCACACTGAGGTTGGAATCAGACATATTCTGACGTAAGCTGTCCGATCGTGTAGGTTGGGGTGCAAACTGGAATAAGAACACCCCGTTCCACTGGACCACGTTCTGGTTACTCTATTTTTCACTACCAGACATGACAATTGGCAGTGAGAAACGAGCTGCCAAAAACGTGGCCCAAAGAAACGAATATTCTTTTTCCAGCTTTTAACCTAACTTGTGACTGGAGACTAGCAGTGTGACAGGGCCCACAGACAGACACCCTAAAAGTCAGAACTGAGGCCATGTTTTTAATGGCAGAGGAGGTTTTGTAACCCATCTTCCTAAGCGAAATATTTTGCATAGAACATGTTATCTTTCTGGTGTATGCTTTATTTGTAGCTTTTTCATATGAGGGTAGTACCACCAGTAACATATAAGAAGATATTAAGGTGTAACATGCAGAATTTATTGCTACGAAAAATACGTTACAAAATCTTCAAAATAACTTAAAATACTACCCAGAATACTCAGAAAAGATAATCTCCTCGTAACTTCATCCGAAACGAATCGACAGAGGGTAGGGTGACTATTATAATGTTTAGTACCAAGTAACAAGATTCTCGCAACATTACTGCCGTTAATCCCAGAACCATCACATCACCCACCAACCAACCACGCAATCATTCTAGTAAGAATGAAGGCAACCGCTGCACATTCCAAGTAACAATTATTGATCGTTAGAAATTGAACGCGATGTTTTCTTCCATCCCTACTGCTAATGATACTACTGCATATATTACAACTACAACTACATCTACCAATATTACAACCACCAGTATTATGTGACTTCACGATAACATCAAGAACAACAAAACTTTTTCTTCCTTTACTCCGGTCTCCATCTACTGTGCAAATACCACTGCAATGACCTCCACCTGTCCAATACCCTATCCAAAGCTCACAGGTTTGGCTCACCCTTTTGATGTATAGACTAATGTTTAGAAGAGGCCTCAAAAGATGCATGAAACAAAAATAAGCTAAATTTAACTGAAAATGGCTAAGCTGATAACACAACTGACTTGCATATTTATTATCACGTTCTTAAGAAATTATCGTTCAAATACTGAGAGTATGTCGGCACCATCGCGCTTTCGGCGTTAATAATACTGCCGTCAAGCTCCACGGTGTCTGGGCAGGCGGAAAAACTGGCAGAAGGCAGGAAGGCCGGGTGGCAGTTGTATCGTGTAATCGGTGGCCATGCTGGCTGCTCCCCCGCTTATATTCCAGAGTGTTGCCGCTGCTGCCTGATATTAAAGGCCGTGTGGTTGACCCCGACACTACGACGTTGCAGTAACTTTATTTCTTCTGCCTCCAGACGGTTTGATTAATCTTATGAAGAGTCTGTTCTAGGGAAGGGGATAAATAAAGTGATAACTAACCCCTCAAGGCTGAACAGAAAAATCCCACCTAGGCTCAGTATTATTGTCTGAAGATAGCAAGCATTAAAAAGTACATTATGGAAATGTCTAATAATTGCAGTGTGAAAGTCGTGGCATACATGGCTTCTCCTCTGTTCATTTACTCTAGTCTTCAAGCCGCTGCTTGACGCTAGCAGCGGTATGCCTGGAACTTAAATCGCGAAGGGGAAGGCAATCCTCAGTCTTAACAAACATTTATGGAATCTATCTATCTATCTATCTATTGCCAGACGCCACAATCCCGTACGGGGTGGCCATATGCCTATGGTTATTAGCTGCGGTCAGTCTGCATCCATCATTAAGAGTGTGTAGAACATAACTAACTCTAGTTGGCTCCTATCGGCTGCGTGATGCTGACCTGGGAAGACCAGTCCTCCATTATTTTATGTAAGAAAAAAAATAAATTAAACGAATGTAGGAAGTCATCAAGAAGGTCCTCTTTCCAGAAGAACAAAGGCAAAAATCTACTGTAAATCCACCCCATTTTAAGATGCCTGGATCCACTGTGTTTGAATAGAGAAGTTCGCTGGCAGTAGGAAAAACAGACGGAGGAAGACAGTTCTTGAGCTGCCCAGTTGCAAATATAGAGGACCGAGTGCACTTGTTAACTTTTACATTGGAAAAAGTGACAGAAAATGGATGAGAATGCATGGCTAGATGGGTAGTGCATGCCCGACGTAATGAGGAAGGAGCAAAAAAAAAAAATAAAAAAAAAAAAAAGGAGTTACCATTGAAATGGCGATAGAAGGAGAGATACGTAAGGTTGACGAGAACATAGGTGCGAATTAGTGAGAGGAAGATAGGTAATGGATTAGATGAAAAGCCTTTGACTCCATAACCTTTAGACGTGCCTTGTGTGGTGCTTCTTACTCATAGAAACTGAACCCCACACAGGGATGAATAAAGCCTAGATAAATTATGAGTAAATGTGCAGTGTTGTAGAAAGTATGAATTTGGTTCAGCACAGCCATTCTCCGGGAAGCTTATTTTGCAAGAGAAGCAATATGATCGCGTGACAGATACATGAAAAAAAAATATATATATATTTTGAGCGGTATTGAAAGACTTTCTGTTGTAGCCCGATCAATGTAGTGTTTTATTACCTCGGGTTTATTATGGAATATTAAGTCAGAGAGCGTGAAAGGCCAGAAAAGACCCCGGAATTTGATGATAACTTCAGAAGAATATGATGATGATAGAACATGTCTGACCGTATTCATCATTGCTGGCTTTGTGACGTGTGATACAGACTTTTCATAACTGACAGAACTGATACATAATACACCCCTCCCTACCTCTCGCCGAAAAAATAATAGGGTAGTAAATGAAACTGCCCGTCCTCCAGATGGTTACTCTTAAAGCCTACTCTCGGCACTACAGGCTTGCCCACACCTCCACCTTTACTGTTTAATATCATATCCTTGTTGGCTACTTTTAACCTTTCAGTGTTGACGGTTCCTAGCAAATGACGCAAATGGCAATAAGAACGCGCCATGTGCAGGAATGATGTGATAAGAAGATATGTTACGGATCATCTTTGTCCAATGAGAATGCTGTCCTTGGTGTGTGTGTGTGTGTGTGTGTGTGTGTGTGTGTGTGTTTTGTTACTTTCAATTTATGCTTGGGTGTGAGTAAGAGTCATGTAAAGGGCAAAACAGTGGTGTAGTTGCAGGGAGAGGGAGACATCAGAGCACAGGCAACCTGTGCCCTCTTAGTTTCACAGTAATCATAAATACAGATATAATGTATGAATATTTACCATCCACTAGGTTCTCAGATATACACTTCAGGTAAGATCAGAAACTTAATTATATTTGGTATTTTGGGGACAAAAAGCTCAAAATAGGCTGGGAAATAGTTTCCTCTGAAAGCTTACCAGTTCGCCTGCACAACTGTATGAATTTTTGCCTTTTTTTCTTTTCTCATGCTGATAGATTGTCCCTTAGTAATTTGTTATTAATTTGTTCTTTGAAAACCACAAGTCCAATACCGAATATTCTGTACATACTTTTCTTATTAACCAGCATTACTGCTTCATTTTTTTTTTTTTTACTTTTCTGTGGACTGTCAAAGCAAATGGCTTTCTGTAACCCAGGAAACTTTTTACTACTTCGGGTGATAAGCATATAAACCAAGTGCCACCTGGTGCTCCTCTGGGTTAAGGCGCTCCAGTTGGATGAAGCCCATAAGGGTTTACAAGTGAGGCATGGCTGAGGTTTACTGCTCACACAACACCACTCAGGGGCTGTGAGACTGGTTAGTATTGTCTTAAGCCCCGGAATCGTGTAGCCCAGCCCTCGGCCCTGCGCTGTTTATGGAGCAGAAAAGGATTGGATGATTGATGCATGAGTCTGTGGACCGAAGTTTGTGGTCGATAGCTTTAAATGTTGTAGTAAACGAGTGCTATGAAATCCTGATATAAAACTTGCTTTAAAAACTCTTACCTTTGTATTTGTTGAATTCCGTCATTTGAACAGCTGTCTTCCTATCATTCATTAGTGACTTTATGCCCTATTCACACTTTGATTGATGACTCCGCTCTTAACTTTTCCAGCAGTTTATCATAGTCTCCATGAAAACTGTCACAACATGAGTCAGAGAAATTTTCTGGTATGGATCTAAATTATGTTGCAGGTAAAATCAACCTGGATGTTGTTATGCCCTAAAAGCGTTTGCTCCACCATTCAACTCACCACAATCTACAAAAAAGTGTCCATAAACCTTCAACAGCACACGAATTAACCTTTTTTTTTTTTTTCCGAGTTGCCTCATTTTCGTTTGATTTTTCTTTGAATGATTGTATTGTAGTGCCACACATTTGATATTCATGTATGTGTTTAGTAGTACTGTAATTTTAAGTTAGATAGGGTGTAACCTGAATATTAGTTTATAAGTTCCTATCCTAAGTAGTAATTCATATGTTAATGATTAATGTAGGGTTAACTTTATTTTTATAAGTATCTCTGTATCTATGCATTGGATGATGTAATTGTGGATGTTGAGCTATGGGAATTCCTCAGTCAAGTCGAGTAATGAATAACAGATGCGCGCAGCTTGTCCCCTTCCTTTGTGGATCGCTATTGGGCGCCGAGTTTAAACCTTAAACAGAATAAGGATGAATACACAATTCTTTCCGTAACCTAGTTGTGAAATGTTTACTAACGAAGCTGCTAGAACCCAAATATTAACAGTCCAAAAGGCCTAAATAATGTCATTTGTGAGGATTTAAAGGTCCCATTTGTCTTGGCCGTCACTAGATGGCATGAGCTGCTCTCAGATTCAAAGTGAGATAGTGATAGAATCAGTATCTAAATTGAGTAAGGAATAAATCCCAAATTTTCCCCAATTCAATCAAAAGTCCTGGCATCATGGGTACACTGCTAAGTAAATTGTAAAGAGAATTGAAACCCACCATATTTCAAAAACACCACTTCATTTGATTTAGCAGTGGCGTCGCTAGCGCCCGACGAGCTCACTCGAGCCCCAGACGTCGTATATAATGGACGTTTGTTCAGGTAAGCCGTCCACATTTCTTCTTCCTCCCCCTCTTTTTCTTTGTTTAATCCTTACTTGTTATGGACTATATGAAGTGATATTGTTGAAAGTTTAACGTAGTGACTCAAGCCCCAGACGTCGTATATAATGGACGTTTGTTCAGTCCACAGACACTGGCGACGTCAGTGTGAGCATGAGGCTTTCCCATAGTATTGTCCGAAGACTTAAGCATACACACATTACACTATCCATGAATTATTATATAAACCAAATGTAATAGTATTATTGATCTATCAAGTGAATTTTATTTTGTAAATAAGAAATAGAAATTTGGAAGTGATGTAATCTGGTAACGGAAGAGCGAAATTCAAAACCATTAACCGTTTTCTTTCTTGTAACTAAGGAAGTTAGGAGCGTGGAAGGGAACTTAGTGACTGTGAGCAATGATGTAATTTTTGAAATGAACCTCGAGGCTAAACAAGCCCGAATGATTATGTATACTTAGTGATTATACAATGTTTGAATAGTACCTCGAGGCTAAACAAGCCCGAGTGATTACGAATTCTTAGTGATTATGTATTTCTAGTGATTATATAGCAATGATGATTATGAACTGTAAATAGTACTGAATTGATATTGGATTCTAGAGAATTACCTGATGAGAGTATATTATATGGATGAAAATGAACACGAGTAATCATTCTTATTGGTTCGAGGCTATGCCAGCCCGAACAGATAACCCATGCTCGTAAAAAGGTCCCTGCTTGAGGCTATTGTCGAGCCCAAGAGTAACTGACAAAAAGAAAATAATGGTACAACAACTCCATACATCACTTGTATGTATTAAATTGTTTTCGCCTGGTAATAATGTTGGAGGAACGATCATCCAAAGCCCTGGTAACATGTACAATCTTCTCTCATACTAAAAAGGGTCATGTAATTAAAAATGTTTTGTGGAAACTAGCATCAAGTTATTAAAGTAGAGTAAAGTATATATCTTTTCTTATTTTCTTGGTGTACCTAATCAAGGGAATTAAGTCCTCAAGCCTAATTCACTCCCCTTCCAATTCAAGATTCCTTCGCTGAGGGAACGACGACCACCCGTGGTACTGACTAAATGTAAGCTCGGCCAAAAACTACAAACGCTACCACAATTCTTTTTTTTCTTAAATATTTACCATCTACTATACTAAGTCGAGTACCACCTGTATTATCCATGGATGAGTTGATCAGTGCCAACAACAGGTAAGAGTATAAATATCGAGCATTACACTGGTGACAACCGGTGGTGGGGATGAACAATGACGGTGGGATTTAAAAAGCCTACCGTTACACTGGTGTCAACCGGGGGGATAACATTTCAAGCTTTACAGTATAATTTCCTTTACAAAATCAGAGTCACAGAGTTTAGGTGTGCTGAACATATTTTTTTCTTCCTTTTTTGTCTTGATTTTGCACAAGGAATTCATTCGCCCAGGGATTCAACTTTCATATCTAGGGGTTTTCCAGGTACAGTTCTTCTAAACAAGTGGATGAACAGGTTTTTCTTGTTATCAGCTCCTTCCTGCCACTGAATTCCTCCAACCTTTCTCTAAGACATGTTATTCCATCTCTTTATTTCCATCGCTGTTACTCTGTTTACTTTTTTGAACGCTTGGCTTCTTTGGCCATATATTTCGCGTACTAATTTTTCACATTGCCTCGTACTTATTTATTCTATACCTTTTCCAAAATAAGGTGATTTCTTTCAATAGCATAAAAAAGAATGATGAGTGCTATAAGTAAAAAAAAAAAAAAAATGGCAGAAAAAGGGGTGTTACTAAATCACATAATCCAACTATAGTCCGCCTTCTAAACTAATAAGCCATAAATTTCTCCGTTTCTGTTTATCAAATAATAACAATTGCATCATGACAGTGATTCCCGGCTTTACAAATTATACTTTAAAAACAAGTTGGTCAAGTAAATTTCATCTGTTATCAAATCCGGCGGCACAGCTGTTTGGGTTCAGTGTTGGAGAGAGGGTCAGCACGGGACGGTGGGAGAGTGTGGGTGTGGCGTGTGAGAGTGGGTGTGGGAATGGTGGGGAGTGAGGGTGTGGGTGTGTGTGTTTTGGGGGATATCGGTGAGGGTGTTAATGCTTTGTGGGTGTAGAAGTGAGTAGAATATGCGTGTACGTGGGTGTGAGAAACGACCATGGATTTCAGCTTAGTTACTCTGGCTAAAATTGTGAAAGAACAAACTCATATTACTAAGAGAGAGAGAAAGAGAGAAAGAGAGAAAAATTATTACGTTCCCCTGCACAGCACATAATATTAATTATACCGCGGTCACGGGGTTTTTAAAAGAGTATGCAATATTAAAGAATATTGTTCAATAATCTTGAGAGCAGGACAATGAATTGTCTTGTGAAAATCAAGCAATGATTACTTTATAGCGGCTTACTTCGCCGATTCTCTAAGGACGAGAATTTATAAACACTCTTAACAGTACTCAGCAGATACTAATTATTCACACGTGCTGTTTATTAGTACTGTTGGCCTCTGGAGAAAGTGACTCCATCCCTGACAATCAATAATTAATGCTATTAATGATAAACAAGTTCTTAATGATGCAGTTAACTCCTAGATGGCACAACGGATTTAAGTTAATAAAAAGGACTGGCCTAAGTACCAGCTGTGAACAGTGCAAAGCGTTTATGCAAACTATGAGCTGCAATTAGAATAAGCTTATGGAGAAATAAAACATGAGTTTACATTACATTAAGCTGAAGAAAAAAAAAAATGTTAAATTTATTGATTACAAAGAAATAAATTTACGTTACATTTCAAAATGAATTCAAAATAAGGAGATCGCACTCACTCGCTCACTCAGAAGCTAACTCTTAAACCTAGGAAAAACAAAAAGAAATACTGGTCAGAAAAGTAAACTAAGCGGACGACTGGGCGTCGTTACTGAGGAAGGACACTGCACACGCTGAGCCTCTGGAATTCAACGGCGGTGGCGGGAACTGGGTGTCGTTGCTGAGGAAGGACACTGCCACACACACTACCTGCTTCCACGGTGCACAGATCTTGACTGACTTCAAATCGTGAGAGAGAGGCAAGTGTTGAGCCACACTTGCTAATGGCTAGAATGAGCGAAACATGCCCATAACAAAGTACTCAGCAGAGGTGCTACCCCCTGGGGGTAGGGGGGTTTTCAAGAATACTCCCCCAGTATCCCTGCTTGTCGTAAAAGGCGACTAAAAGGGTTGGCGGAGGGTTAGTGCCCCTCCCCGGAAAACAACTAACTAAAAAAAACAAACAAGAAGCCTCAGACAAGGACTGACCAAACGTTGGGCGGGGGACAGGGCGACTTGGAGGCGATTTGTTTGTGGCCACCCCAAACGGGATTGAGGCGTCTGGCAATAGATAGATAGAAAAATTGTTCTGAAAACACTCCCGATTGGGTGAATACGTGGCGGTTAAACTGAGCGATAAATACTGGGATTCCACTAGAATTCGCGGTTTCCCACCAAAGTTAATGTCACGAGTTAATTCAAATACTTAATCTCGCCGACTCGTGACATTACGCCCCATCAAAAATGAAATTTTTTTTTCAGGAAAAAAAAAATTCAATGTATGTACATATAAATCCTAACTCAGTCGCACAAGATTCACACTGTGGTGTGTGTGTGCTATCCTGCTACAGTAGAAAGTCACAGTTGCCAGTGAGTGAAAAACCTTGTATTTACATTAATAAAAGCAAGCTTGAGGGAAAAACTCCGTGACGATGGTGAAAAATCCTGTACTCAGGTCAAACTGAGCGAAAAATTCGCTACATTTACATTAACAACTAATTGTTATGTAGCGTAATGTATGTAATACACGGTGTAGGTGTGACAATTGTGGTGTAACTGTACCTATGTGTAAAATTACATAATGCAAATCAATAATAAATGATGACGATGAGGCAGAAGACAAGAGGCGGCAGCATGCGTCAGGGACGATCAGCTGTTCTGCACGGCAGTGCTGCACCCGCCAGCTGCACCTGCGAAAGGAATCAAGATGGAGCATCAAAAGTGTCATTTCTCTCTCTCTGCCTAGCAATCAGTACTTATGTCATTAATAACCAGGAAACATAGTCTTAGGATTCACAAATCTCTCAGGACCCTTATAGTTTACTGGTTAACACTTATTAACTAGGAAACGTGCCAGTTCTTGAATTGCTCATATCTCTTAGAACGGGGAGCTTACTGGTTAACCTAACATTATTAACCACGAAACGTGTCAGTTCTTGAATTGCTCAAATCTCTTAGAACGGGCAGTTTACTGGTTAAC
The DNA here is from genome assembly GCF_032717465.1 of Coenobita brevimanus. Taxonomy (NCBI): domain Eukaryota; kingdom Metazoa; phylum Arthropoda; class Malacostraca; order Decapoda; family Coenobitidae; genus Coenobita; species Coenobita brevimanus. The sequence goes on from NC_136986.1 coordinate 37,242,613, forward strand.
CTAACTCTACACTTACGATTAATGACAGGAAACTGAGAATCGCTACGCAATCTCGGGCAAGTCGCATTTTAACACCCACCGTGGGTGTGAACACTCATGTGGATATTGTGCATTCTCCAGGAATCCTCAGAGAGACCCACAGCTCAAGACGTTCCACAAGGTAATTCATACACAGCCTTGGACTGTCTCTGCAGAGTTCTCAAACTTCCCCCTTAACTTATGGTATACATGTATATACAAGTTCTGGACGTAACGTGTCCTGTGGGACCAACGAGTAAGACGTTAGCAATTACTGGTACACTTTTAACTGGGAACCAGGCTGGTCCTTGGATTCCTCAAATCTTTGAGAACGGCCGTCTTATGGAACCCGATCTACAACAGTTGCCCGTGTTAGTCATCAGTTGGTAGGCGAGACACTGGGTCTGCATCCACATTACCACTGCCCTCTCTTTCAACTGCTTCAGAGATTACGGGTGTGGTTTCAAACGGCACAGGAAGGACATGTCCCTGATTAGTGGTACGTGGACACACATTACATGAATGCACAAAACTATCTATTTCTCGTCCCATCCCTGGCCAGAAAAAGTCAGCTCAGATATGGCCCTGGGTCTTCCTTTTGCCCATGTGACCTCCTGAGGCTGAACAATGACCCCATTCTAACACTGCTTGGCGGTACTTGGCGGGAACGACAAACTGCAGTCGAACCTCGCCCTGCGGTGTTCGTGACTCACGGTAGAGCCGTCCTTGTTTGCGAAGGAACTTGGCTTGACCTCCTTGTGAATACTTTATCACTCTACCCTTTTGTTTCTTTCACACGGCAAGTGTCGTGTCAGAATGTTGTTCTTGAACAACATCTTGGCTACACATCAGATCTTGCGGCGATTCAATGGTCACCAGGGTGACACAGTTTGGAGCCTCAGCGATGGCTCGTGTTACTGTAGCCGAAGTCTGAGTAGCGTCATCTTCAGTGCAACTATACTTGGCACCGGGAATATTGCCTATGATAAGGTCAAATAAAGGTTCTGGCATGACAACTGCGACTGTCGTACTAGTGTAAAATGGAGATGCCACCTGGATACGTGCCTCAGGGAACAATCTCACTGATCCATCAATAAAGTTAGCTTGGATCTGTCGACCTGTGCACTGCTCAGACCGAACTAGACTCTGCCTGACAGAGCAACCTGAGGACCCGTTGTCTCTCAGGACATTTAAAGAAACACCTCCCACAAACCCTGGCTGAACAAGAAAGGCAGTGTTATTGGTGGAAGGGTCTGAGGAAGTAGCAGCCAGCCATTGGTGAGACTGCGGAACAAACGATGCAGCAAATGTGGTGCCCTGAGAACTTGATACCTGAGGGGTCGTGCTCACCATCTGAGGAGCTGGAGCATTGGCCACCTGTGGAGGAGGGTCACTGTCACTGGGGAACTTGTGAACTGTGGGGAAGTACCTGTACTGGTGGGGTTGGCACCACTGTACGCTTGTTGTGGCATAAGGGCTGCATTTGCATCCTGCCTCCGATACACTAAAGCCGATTGTCCTGACTGAGGGTTATGTGGTTTGTCCTTGCCCTGCTGCTGTTTGAAATACCAGTACTGCTGCTGGTTAGGGTTCTGCTTATCGTACCGCTTCCACTCAGGTTTCTGAGTGTTTTGCCCCAGGTCCTTCTTCTGCGGTTTTGGACCTTGGCCATTATTCTGAGAACGGCCTTGTTGCTGGGGTTCAGTCTAAGATGGTTTCCCAGATTTATCAGGTTTTCTGTTCCAGGTATGCTGCTTGCAAGTTTGATACCCGTATGCAGTAAAGAATGCATCAACCTTCTTCACCATTTGGCTGGCATCTCTTACCTGGCAGATCTTAAGCTGAGCCATAAGTTCAGTAGGCCATGACTTTTCTAGCTGCGGCACAGCATAAGGTCAATTATCCCCTCATGCGTGGAAAGAATTTCATCTTTCTCCATCCACGCATCTAAGTAAGCAGTAAGCCGGTCAAGAAACTGAACGGCAGTCTCTTTTTCCTGTAAACGCACCCTCATGAACTGACTCTTGGCGTCGTCAACTGTGAGACCATACGCTTTGATGAGTGCGGCCTTCAGCATCCCATACATGAGATTGTCTCCACGAATTCTGTGGAGAATATCGAGGGCAGGGCCCTCAAACAGGCTAAGAAACTGAAGCCACCTAGCTGCATCATCCAGCTGGTACAGTTGAGCCATGTCTTCAAAACGAGCTATGTATGGCTCGATTCGCTCACCTTCCTTGTATGGGGGAAGCTTGATGTGTGGGGTCGCCATAATATGTGCAGGGATAGCGCTCGTGGAGCTTGGGCCAGCTGCACCAGATGTGTCTGAAGCCAAGGAATCTTGCTTGAGCTTCAACATTTCAAATTCATGTTTTTCGCGTGCTTCTCGCTCGGCACGTTCGTGTTCTCGTTCTCTCGTGCGTTGTTGTAACTTGAGTTTGCGTAGTTTTTGCTTGTGTTCGCGCTGTTCTCGCTCGTATTCGCGCTGTTCTCGCTCATGTTCACGTTGGATTCTACGTTCTTCATGGGCATCATTCTCGCATTGCTGTTCGTGACTAAGCCGAGAGACTACATAATCCTTTATTTTCTCTGGATCCGTAAGCCCCATATCTTTGACTTCCTGTACATAGATGCTGGTAGACATGATGCTAACTCAATCTAAGTAAACTAGCGACTCAGTACTGACTGCAATTTGCAAAGAAAGATGCCAATAATCAAGAATAAAGAATATAGGCACAGGTTAGTGGTGACCAGTTTTTATCTAATTAAAGTGATAAAGAAAGAAAATTAAACAAACAACTGACTGTGAAAACTATTACGTAAATTAACAGAACTGAATCAATAATCACCAGTAAGATAGTGCCTATAGACTTTAATGATAAATACCTAAGTATGAGTGAGTGAGTATTATTTCGTGAATAGCTTTAGAGCTAGGAGTTAATATCCTGGAATGAGGCCGCCAGTGTCACAGGGTTTTTAAAGAATATACAATATTAAAGAATATTTATTCAATAATACTTAGAGCAGGACAATGAACTGTCTTGTGAAAATCAAGCAATGATTACTTTATGGCGGCTTACTTCGCCGATTCTCTAAGGACGAGAATTTATAAACTTTCTTAACCGTACTCAGCAGAGACTAATTATTCACAAGTGCTGTTTATTAGTACTGTTGGCCTCTGGAGAAAGTGACTCCATCCTCGACAATCAATAATTAATGCTATTAATGATAAACAAGTTCTTGCTGATGCAGTTAACTCCTAGATGGCACAACGGATTTAAGTTAATAAAAAGGACTGGCCTAAGTACCAGCTGTGAATAGTGCAAAGCGTTTATGCAAACTAGGAGCTGCAACTAGAATAAGCTTATGGAGAAATAAAACATGAGTTTACATTACATTAAGCTCAAGAAAAAGAACTGTTAAATTTATTGATTACAAAGAAATAAATTTATGTTACATTTCAAAATGAATTCATATAAGATCACACTCACTTGCTCACTCAGAAGCTAACTCTCAAACCTAGGAAAAACGAAAAGAAATACTGGTCAGAAAAGTGAACTAAGCAGATGATTGGGCGTCGTTACTGAGGAAGGACACTGCTCACGCTGAGCCTCTGGAATTCAACGGCGGCGGCGGGAACTGGGTGTCGTTGCTGAGGAAGGACACTGCCACACACACTACCTGCTTCCACGGCGCACAAATCTTGACTGACTTCAAATCGTGAGAGAGAGGCAAGTGTTGAGCCACACTTGCTAACAGCTAGAATGAGCGAAACATGCCCATAACAAAGTACTCAGCGGAGGTGCTAAAGTTGCGCACAAAGACGATCATTTATGACACAGTGAAAAATTGTTCTGAAAACACTCCCAATCGGGTGAATACGTGGCGGTTAAACTGAGTGATAAATACTGGGATTCCACTAGAATTCGCGGTTTCCCACCAAAGTTAATGTCAAGAGTTTATTGAAATACTTAATCGCTCCAACTCGTGACACCGGAAAAACATCCACTTTACTCTGACTCAACCCGTTTTTCCCACAATATTGCTCATTATTGGAAACAGGTTGATGATGATGATGATGATGATGAGATGTAATAACGCTTGGAAATGAGTATACTATTTATTTATTATCCAAGTTTTGTTACTGTCCAATATACTGTAAATGAAACAGATTGCTACTCCTGTTGTTAGATTTTCTCTCTAATAGTAATAATAATAATAATAATAATAATATAATAATAATAATAATGATAATAATAATAATGATGATGATGATCTATCTCTCTACTGCCAGACGCCTTAATCCCTTAAGGGGTGGCCACAAATAAGTCACCTCCATGTCGACCTGAACCCCTCCATTTCACTGCCCTGCTCCCAGCTCACACACCCCTCTCTCATATACTTCTCTACTCCATCTCTCCATCTCATCCTTGGCCTCCCCCTCCCTCTCCACCCCTCCACCTCACCCACATACACTTTCCTCGTCAGTCTCTCACTCTCCATCCTCTCCACATGGCCAACCACCTCAAAGTGTTTCTCCTAACGTTTCCTATCACATCCACATCCACACCACAACGCTCCTTCACATCCTCATTTGTCAGTCTGTCTCTCCATGTGACTCCACATACTCCTTTCAAGTAACTCATTTCCACTGCTCTCACTCTTGACTTGTGTCCCTCTAACAAGGTCCAAGCTTCACTTTCATACGTTAGAGCTGGTATCACAATACTGTCATGTAGTAATTTTTTCACTTCCATGCTCACTTTCCTATTTCTTATCACTGCTTTCAAGGAACCAACAACCTTTCATCCTTGTCGTACCCTTTCAAGTACTTCACCCTCTAAATTTCCATCCTTACTCATCACACTACCCAAGTACTTAAATGCACTCACATTTTCCATTTTCTCATCATCCAACCTCATTGTACATTCACTGATTTCATTTCTCTCGAAGACCACAACTTTACTCTTCCTTACATTCACCTTTAGATTCCGTTTCTTACACACTCTCCCATACTCATTCACCAAGCCTTGCAGTTCCCTTTCGTCTTAACAACACAGTATCATCTGCAAACAACAGCACAGGGAGTTTCCAGACACTGCCCCCTCTCGTAAGGGCCGCTTCAACATCCACTGCCCTACCTTGTACCTCTGTTATAACCCCATCTATATACAGATTGAACAGCCATGGAGACATGACACATCCCTGTTTCAATCCAACCTTCAAACAGAAAAATTCACTGAATTCACTACCCACACCCACTACAGCCTTAGCACCCTCTTACAGACTCATCATGGCATTCAGCGACTTCTCATTTACTCCATATATTCTTAATACTTTCCATAGTCTTTGACTTTCCACACTGTCATATGCTGTCTCCAGATCCATGAAGGCAGCATACAACTTCTTCCCTTCTCTAGAAACTTTTCCACTAATGATCTAAAAATGAGTATCTGATCTACACAACCTCTTCCCTTCCTAAAACCTCCCTGTTCTTCTCCAACTAATTCCCCTGTTATTTCCCTAACTCCGTCAATAAGTATCTACCATACACTTTTCCTATTACACTAAGAAGACAAATGCCCCTCTGATTACCACACACTTCTTTCCCCATTTTCCTTTGTCCAGGGGAATAATCATGCCTGACTTCCAATCCTCCGAGACTTTACCTTCCTCCCAGGCCGATCTGCACATCTTCCACATCCATTCTACTACTGTTTCTCCCCCTTGCTTCAGCATTTCACCACACACTCCATCAAGTCCTGGGACTTTCCCCATTTTGACTTTCTTCATTGCTTCCACAACTGGTAGATTACTAGTGCAGAAGAGAGAAAATGTGAGCAGATGGAGAGAACACTTTAAGGAATTGTTGAACAAAGAGAATGAAAGTAATGCGAGTATAAGTGGCTGGGGAATGGCTGGAGGAAGGAGGGATGTGAGAAAAGAGGAAGAAATCAGTAGGATGGAATAATAATAGTAATAATTAGAATAATAATAATCCATTCATCATCATCATCATCATCATCATCTAATCCTGTGTTGCCCCATGAGGAGCGTAGGAGCCCGGGGCTAGGCAAGTTAGTCCTGACATTAAGATGAGAGTGACCAACTACTCACCCTGAGTGGCATTACATGAGCAATAAACCCCAACCACCCCTTGGATATAAACTTGCCAAGGCTCAGTCCGGTTAGAGCGCCTTAATTACCCATTAACCCACCAGCTGCCATAATAATAATAATAATAATAATAATAAAATTTATTAACCCTTTATTTGCATCGTTGCCATATGGCATCAGCAAATTTCAGGACATACTATTCTAAAACAATTTAACAGTATACGAAAGCGAATGGCTGCATGGCAAAGTAGCCGTATGGCACTGTTTACAGACCACAGCTGCCCTCTGTCGGTGAACGTTTACACCACGAGAACACAAGTGGGCATCTACTGACTTCTGCCACTGCCTCACTCGCTGCAGGTGAGCTTTGTTTTTTCATACAAAATCGTATTGCACAGAGAGCTTCTGAATGAACTTTGTGTGTGTTTCTATCGGATAAGTATCAGTGCAACCAGCGATAGATAAGAGGAACTTGAAATCTTAGTTATCCTAGACAACGAGGTAAATTATGGCGTATCCATGTGGCTACTCATAATCCCCCCCCCCCATTATGTAACCAAGTGGCTACTTAGCCACATTATGGTCCATTATCGTCGTACTTTCATATACCATGTGGTGTCCAAATAGCTCCACAATAATTTTTCATATATATATATATATATATATACTGTATATATATATATATATATAGATAGATATATATATACATCTATATATCTAGATAGCCAAATGGCTACTCCGCCAAATCATGGTCAGTGCAATGTACCCTTACACTTTACGAAGGAGTACAAAGGAAAGCAAACAGCAAAGGACCTAGTGGTCCTTACGAGGCTGTTTGTTGAGGACTATACTATTGCTACAACTAGTACTGTGAGTAGAAGATAAGGACAGGAAAGCAAGAAGGCTACCCCCCACCCGCCAAACCCTTCAGCCAAAGCTGGCAGGAAAAAGTGAGAAGGGCCAACTATGAAAGTGTTTGTGTTGGTAATTATTACTGTATGCCTATTTGCCATATAACTAATGTTATTTTTTTCTTTCAGGTAGAAAATGGCCCACCATTTCACAACAAGATCTTTCTATGGAAGAAACAACTCTCTTGCAACACTCATTCCAGGGCCTTTTACTTCTGAATCAGATGATGATAACAGTGACAATGAGGAAGAGCCGATACTACTTGAAGTCAATAATGATTCACAAGATGAAGATTATTTACCTCAAAAAGTTGTCATTGAAGATGATGTTGAAAGTAATGACAGTGACGATACTGTACAAGAAGATGAGACTGCCAGGCCAACTACTTCTCGAGGCAGACCAAAAGGAAGAAGTGGGGCTTCTAAGAACGTGAAGCTGAATACGGTTGGAGAAAAAAAGAACTAGATGTAGTTGAGATACAGAAGGAACCAACTTCTTCAATTCCAGAAGTAGGGTCTGCTCTATATTATTTCAAGAAATTTTTCGATGATGAAATTTTGGAATTCATAGCTGAACAGACTAACTTGTACTCTGTATAGACCACTGGTTTTTCTGTCAACACTAATTCTAGAAAAATTCAGGATTTTCTTCCAATTCTTTTGTACACTGCTCTAGTGGATATGCCATCATATACTGATTACTGGGCACAGCACGCAAGGTTTCCTCTCATTACTGATTTGATGCCATTGAAGCTGTTTCAAAAGCTACGTAGATACATTCACTTCAATGACAATGACATGGCTGGTGATTCAAATGATCGCTATTACAAAATTAGGCCAGTGATGGAAAGAATAGAGAGAACTTCTTGAAATTAGAACACGAGGTACAGTTCTCTATTGATGAGATGATGGTTCCTAACAAAGGTACTAGGGCTGGCAGTCTCCGCCAATAGGTAAAAAGTAAACCACATAAGTGGGGTTTCAAATTGTTTGCAAGAGCTGGAGTGTCTGGGATCATCTATGATTTCTTTCCATATGCTGGTAGCAGTACATTTGATAAGGACACATTCACTGAGGAAGAAAAGGCTTTGGGGCAGGGTGGACAAGTGATTACTAAATTATGCAAATCTATTCCAGAGCCTAACAATTCCCAGGTTTGTTTTGACAACTTTTTTACAAGTTTGGAGCTACTTGTGTACTTGAAGAAACAGTATCAAATTTATTGTATTGGAACACTACGTGCCAACCGAAAGAGAAATCTTCAGCTGAAAGAAGACAAGCAACTGTCCACTGAGGACCAAGGAAGTTATGACTACAGAACAGATTCAGGAGCAGGCATAACAGTTATAAAATGGTATGATAACAAATCAGTGATCTTGGCAAACTCATATGTAGACGTAGAGCCTTTGGGTACAGTGAAAAGGTATGGTAAAGCAGCCAAAGCCAAAGACGATGTACCTGCAACAAACATTGTAAAGAAGTATAATTACAACATGGGTGGGGTAGACTTGGCAGATATGCTCATTTCATTTTACCACATCCCACTGAAATCCAGAAGGTGGTACTTGGCATTGTTTGGTCAGCTTGTAGATATGAGTGGAGTAAATGCTTGGCTCCTGTACAGAAGACACACATCTGCTTGGCAATGGGAAACCTAAACCCCTCTGTGTGTTTAGATTAGAAATTGCCTTTTCTCTGCCCCGTGCTTGAAGACCATCTCGTAGAGGAAGGCCATCATCTGAAGAGGCACCAGGACCAGCTAAAAAAAATCTTGCGAGCTGTTGTCCCAAGACCAATTACTGATGTACGATATGACAACATTGATCACTGGCCAATCCATGCAGACAAGGGCAGATGTCGTTTATGCCCAAACGTATGGTCACACATGAAGTGTTCCAAATAACAAGTAATGCTGTGTTGGACCAACGAACGAAACTGCTTCCTTTATTTCCTTTAGAAGTAAATTAATTTTCTAGGAAAGTTGCCACATTCAAACAAAAAATCTTTTTCATTTTTGGAGAAAAATGGATTGTGACATTATTATAGCATATGCTTGCATGCATACTTTTCCTTACTCTTTATGGTTGATTTTTGTGGTGAGAATTACATTTATTTACTTTGTGACAATGGTTTGATGCATGTGATAATACTGTGATGCATATGATTAGGTGAACAAATTCTTTTCATGAAGGAAAAAATATATTTTTATAGCGTGTATTGTAAGGAAATAGCGTTTTTGAAAGAAAATGCATGTATCTTCTACTCACTAGGTTGTGAGGAAATTATTTTTCTACTGATGAAAAACTTTTTATTTTTCTAGTCGTTGTAATGTTACTTTCAGTGAATAATAAAAGCATATTAGAACTCACTAATACTTTTTCAATTGTATGATATATACCAGGTACTGGGTACTGGAACCGGTAATGTTGCCAATTGGTTACACTCACATTTGCAAAAATATTGGTAGAAATGTAAATCTAAGGCCATACATGACTTATATGAGCCTTTATACAATATATCTGAAAATGGTAGATTTTTCCTATGACTCAGCAGATTTTGCCAATAATAAGTAATAATTATAATAAACAAGAGTAACACTATTATAATAACAACAACAATAATAATAATAATAATAATCATCATCATCATCATCATCATCATCATAATAATAATAAATAAATTAATAAAATAAGATTCATATCTACATATAGGAGCAGGCCATACATTGACCTCAGCGAGTCGGCGTGCAACATTTGGACAAAAGCCAGTGACTGCAGCCATGTATTGATTCATTACAGGTTCATGCAAATGCATGCTATGTAGGTGCCCTGGGCGGGATATTTCGCCCCCAGCAAAACCCCCACCAGGGGCCCATTGACTCCTTGAACTTAGGGGTTGGCTTTAGTGCTTTTATAACAGGTGAAAATGAAAAGTATATTAATACCCCAGCAAGGGGGAATTCCCTTGAGGTTGGAAGCCCCATATTGCATGCACAGGGCTTCACTGAATATATTTAATTATTGCTGTAAAAACACGACTTTCATTTATTAAGTATTTTCCCTCTACGTCAAATGCGATTTTTGTGGGTAAAAAAAAAAAAAAAAATAGTGCATTAATTCTCGTTTCAGCCCGTAATCGATCCGGTCATTTAAGGGATGTTCTCTAATTGTTCTCCTCAATGCAGACAGTTTTTCTTCTGACACATCTGTCGGAAATCAGTAATAACGGAGATTTAATATTTTTAAGCTATCCTGCTGGCGGCCATGACAAGCCTTGTCTTTTACTCTAGGCAACCACCAGCTTAGTTGCAGTCCTCATGCTTTGGATGTCAGTTATGCCAAGCCCTCTAAAATATCAGTTTCTTATCCAATCCTGCATTTCTTTTTCTTCCTCTTTTTTTTTTCTCTCTCTCTCTTTTTTTTTTTTTTTAGGAATATGATGCCGGCAACTAAGGTAATGTCCAGTTTTTTGTAACGATTCTAGTATCATCGGGTCAAACAGATCTGGTAGGAAAAATATATATTTCCAGTGACAGTTAATTATAATAAAAAATACACATTAACTTTGAATATAACTTAACCTATTAAAACGGGGAAAAAAAAAAAAAAAGAGAAAATGAGAAGGGAACATCTCTCTGTATAAATATAAAAAAAAAATTGCAAAAATTTGCAAATTTTGGAAAACATACGGTATGTACCGAGACATTTATACCATAAAAGTTATCACAAGTGGTTTATACTTACATCATCAGTTATTCCTACCACCTGCTGCCTGGTGACTGATTTACAGCCTGCCTTCAGTACCATGATCTGTAGGACAACATAACAGAAAAGGACATAAATTTGGGGGATCAAAAACGATTTTTTTATTTACCTGCGCATATTTCAAGTGCAGCAAATCCCATATAATGAGTACAAAATGATGCTTATTGGTTCTAAGTACCTAGAGAGTGAGGGGAGATAAATATAAGGCAATATAGTATATATATTAGTATATACAAGGCTAATAAATAACAGACGTCATGACACCTCCCAGTAACAATGGCTGCCTCACAAAGCCTAGTCCTATACCAACAAACACAGATACTTATATTTCACATAATTCAGAGTTATTATATCATTTTTGGATTTCATTAGTGGCAAATGAAGATTATATATCATCCCTCCAAATGGTATCATTGGGTCTAATAGACCCAGACACCATAAAAACATAATGATAAGAATTGGAGCACAGAGTTGTACACCCATCCTTGGCAGTGTCTCAGTGGAAACTGGAGGTAGACAGAACGGGATGGCAGTACTACCAATGTAACCCCATACAACGAAGAAATGTCAGGCGTCGTCGGGTTTGAGAGACCCAGCGATACTGTTCAAGGGTTGAGGTCACGACAAGTTAACACCTAAAATGGTTTAAAATTTGCTGATGGTAGAGGGGGGGGGGGTCTCAAAAACCTAACTTAGAAATTGAGCAAATCACAGAAAAAAAAAAATGGAGAAACCATAGATTTATCACCAAGTCAAGTCAAGTAGGGGATGAAACAAGGAAAGTACAGGTTTTCAAATATTATTTTATTATGCAATTCACTTTATTTTGTGTTTCATTTATTGTGGAAATGCCCAGTATCCCTAGTTTTCTTTCTTTCTTCAATCTACTGTACACCGACGTAGGGACTCGTAGGAATGTGGAACTTTAAGTGAAGTCAACCCAGGAAAAGAAACTTTTCTACTAGAAAATGATGGTTAAAATCGAAAGAATAAAAACAAACTGGGCATCTTGCTTTATAGAAAGTTAACTACATCTTTTTTCTAATATTGAGGATTTTCCCTCCATACACATCAAAATATTACTGGAGCCACACATAACCAAACCAGACCACACGTAAAGAAAGTAAGAAAAATCTGACGACTATTTTAAGCATTAATCCACCTTCCTCAAACCAAACCGTATCGAATCAAACCTAACTTATCCTCATATACCCTAACACATATCCGTTGTTACTATATTTTGGTGAAAATGGTGTATGAAAGACTTGTTGGTATTTATGATAGGAGCACACAGAAAGCATATAAAACTATATAACCTAGTATGATATTAAAAAAAAGCCAATATTTTTTTACTTGCATATTTGCATACTGTATACTCCGCATTCATTATATCTGAACATCACAGGTATGAAATTCAGTTACGTCATTATACATAATACAGGTTTATTGTTGTTGTTATTATTATAATAATAATCTATCATTCAGTCCTTTTCTGCCACATTACAAGCGTAGGACCCTGGGGCTAGTTTATTACGTCCCAGCAATTAAAGCAAGGGTGAGCAGCCTCACTTTCCTCAGTGTGGTATTATATTAATTGTAAACCCCAACTACCCCCTAGTCAGACACCTTTATTTGTCCCGCCTGGTTTGAACACTGTAACCCAATAGACCACCAGGCGTCCATTTGGGTATGTGGGTACCAATGAACATGGTAAATGGTTTCCTGAATTATAGGACGCCATTTAGCTTGTCATTTCATGTGGTCGTGTGAGAGCTGCATGATATCGAGTGACTGGTAGATGGGCGGCCCCACCTATATCACTATAATGATGATGATGATGGTAATGATGACAAGATGGAACACTCAGATAATGCAACACCCATCTGCATCAACTGATCTTAGGGGAGAATATTGAATTGCTTTGTTCATGTCAGACCAATAATCCTACCACCAACTCTGGCTGAAACCAAAACAGAGGTAGTCTGGTTGACTTTCCAGTGGCCTTGAACTTCGGACTTTCCCTTTGACCTGACTTTTGGCTGATTGTTCTTTTGGCTTGTTTTAACCCAAATCTTTCCGTTTAGTCTACCTAGCTACACACTGTTTAACACTTTAACCGCGGGCATTGTTTTGCCCTGACAGTCGTCTCCCGCGGGGGTTTCAGCCAAATGTAAACAAACCTTTAAACCTTAATAACTCTGCACAGAATAAAGCTAGAGAAAAAAATAAGGTACCATTAGAAAGTACTAACCTTCAGCTTTCCATTGATGTAGGTTTCATGACTTTGTAGACTTTCACAGGACGGGGAGAGCCGTTAGAAGTGAGGGGTGTGAAATAACTATTTTATGCCCCACACACCAGTACCAAATGCCAACCACTCTCTCATAATAGTAATATAAACATATATGAACACTGTACATACGATAAACACCCACTCTGTGTTCACTGAGGTAGGTAAAAGGCACTTCCCTGCGGCTGCGCCTGCTCTTCACTGCTGCTGCGCCTCACTTCACTGCAGCGGCACCCGCTCACTGACGTTTCATGCGATCTTTTCATTCTTTCTAACTTCTAATATTATTTTACATATTATCTGGGCAATATACATTATATTTACACTGCACTTATTACTATATTGCGTCACTGGCGCATCACAGAATTACACAAGTGCCGCAGAATTACACAAGTGCCGCAGAATTACACAAGTACCGCAGATTCTCTTATTACAATATCACTTATTATACTGGCCAATATTTACATTTTTTTCTAGGCAAAATATCCCTTATTACTACATTATCCATTATACAATTATTGGTAAAGCACGTCACTGTCGCATCACTGTATATCACTGTCACTTTCAGTATTTACTCAGAGAGTGGTACTTGGCAAAGCACGGAGTCACACAGAGAGTGACTTGGCATTCCTGGCACTGGTGTGTGCTCATTTTTCTTGTCCGAGGCCTCCGTGTGGTGTTATGACATACTCTGCAGCGGCCCTGTGACAACCTGCCGCCTGCGGTAAGAGGCAATTTCACAAGCTGGTGCCGTCTCATGTAATTGCGGCACTCAAGACGGTCAGGTTGTGTGTCAGAGTGTCGCCTCAGGATCAATGCCGTCACCTGACCAAATCGTGCAAGCAGCTGCTGCACGACAGTCTTGGAGAAATGTCTCAGGGATGGTTGCCTTATGCCCCCGACTTGTGTCTTGTAGAGGAGGAAGGCGTTGAGCATGCACATATCGAGCATGTGCAGGCAAGCCTTCCTGTACCATCGGGTGTTTCTCCTGAGACAGTCTATTTCGCCAATCATCATATCAGACTTATCAACAAGTCTCATGTTGACATTGTAATCAATGACGGCATCGGGCTTCATGATTGGCTCTCCCGTACTGTAGCTGACCTTCCCAGTTCTCTGCAATTCCTCCTTGTGGATGGTGCTGATCATATTCACGACCTTCTTGTCATGCCACCTGATCGCCAGAAGCTTGTCTGACTTCTTCAGGTGCACATCTCCCTTGGATGAGGATGATGCTTCTGGGAAACTTGGCCACTCTTTCCTATAGCTCCGTACAGTGCCAACAGTGCCAATGCCGTGTTCAGCCAGGTATTTGGAGAGTTTTGGTGCTGTGTAATAATTGTCTTTGTACAGCACATGATTCCCACCAAAATACCTCTCCATCAGCACTTTTACAACAGAGCCAGAGAAGCCAAGGGGGTCTTTCCTGTCCACGTCCATTGTGCTTGCAGAGTAGATCACGAAATCAAGAATATACCCCGTCTCACAGTCACATAGCACAAAGAACTTTATCCCAAAGCGGCGACGTTTGCTGGGGATGTACTGCATGAATTTGAGACGTCCTCTGAACAATACCGGGGATTCATCTATGACGACTTTTTGCATAGGATGGAAAAATCGCATAAATCGATCCCTAATCCTGTTGAGAAAATCCCTCACTTTCCACAAAGGGTCAGTTTGGGACGGGTTTCCATTGTCAGCGAAGTGCAGGTATCCTAGCAGCTGTCGGAACCGATCTCGTGACATATACTTCCCGAATGTTGGGAGAGAAGTAATGTCATCCACCAGCCAGTACTCCTCCAACTCATGTCTCTTGATATGGGGCATCAAGAACATAAGTGCAAAGAACACATACAGCTCTCTGATCCCGACAGGCAACCACGACACTTGCTTTGGTGAGCCAATAGGTCCCAGCCCTTCTGCTGCACACTGAGCTGCATACCTATTGGTCTCATCGCTGACAAACTGCACGATTTCGTCATCCATGAAGGCCAGGAAGTAGTCAACAAAATCATCTCCTTCGTTGCATGGAAAGGCAGGCTGTATTCCCACATTTGTCATGTCAAACGGCGGATTGTATGGCTGAAAATCTGCACCGTCAGACCAAACAAATGCATCCACTTTCCCGGTGCATGGTTCAGTGGAAGTGGCAGGTCGCATTGCACTCGTTTCCCCGTGAGAAGGAGCTGAGGTGGAGGCAATGGGTGAGGCAGGAGGCGAGCGGGAGGGGGGTGAGGCAGGAGGCGAGCGGGAGGGATGTGAGTGCGGGGGAGGTGAGTGGGGGGGTGGCGAGGGTGAGGGAGCTGGGCGGGGGGCAGGCGGGGGGGGGTTACTGACCTGGTGTGTGGTGAAATCTGACCCTTTCTTCCCCGCTTATCACCTCGCTTATCACCCAGCTTTGCTCTCCAACTGCCACACATCCCCTTTGTTCTAGGCCGGCCTGCCCTGCTTACCCTGCCTGCACGGCCTGCCTTCCCTCACTGTGCAGGCTCTGGGAATTCATATTCCTCAGATGATGTAGACTGATGTAGACTGTACATGGATGGGGTAATAAAAGAGGTACAAGGTAGGGTAGTGGATGTTGGAGTGGCCCTGGTGAGAGAGGATAGTGTTTGGAAACTCCCTGTACTGTTGTTTGCAGATGATACTGTGTTGTTGAGTGAAGACGAAGGGGAGCTGCAAGGCTTGGTGGATGAGTTTGAGAGAGTGTGTAAGAAACGGAATCTAAAGGTGAATGTAGGGAAGAGTAAAGTGATGGTCTTTGAGAGAGGTGAAGTTAGTGAATGTACAGCGAGGTTGGATGGTGAGGAATTGGAAAATGTGAGTACGTTTAAGTATTTGGGTAGTGTGATGAGTAAGGATGGAGGTTTGGAGGGTGAAGTGCTTGAAAGGGTACAGCAGGGAAGAAAGGTTGCTGGTTCCTTGAAAGCAGTGATAAGAAACAAGGAAGTGAGCATGGAAGTGAAAAAGTTACTACATGACAGTATTGTGATACCAACTCTAACGTACGGAAGTGAAGCTTGGACATTGTTGGAAGGACACAAGTCAAGAGTGAGAGCAGTGGAAATGAGTTATTTAAGAGGAGCCTGTGGAGTCACGTGGAGAGACAGGCTGACGAATGAGGATATAAAGGAGCGTTGTGGTATGGATGTGGATGTGATAGGAAGCGTTATGAGGAACACACTGAGGTGGTTTGGCCATGTGGAGAGGATGGAGGGTGAAAGACTGACGA
>NC_136986.1:37263944-37296444 GCF_032717465.1 Coenobita brevimanus
CGCCAGGCCTTTCAGCTACACAATCACCCTCACACCTGCCCTGACACTTTCACACACCCATGTGACAACCGTGATATGTTTACAACATTGCTTTTGCAATGGAGTGGAGTACGACTATTTCCTTGTTGGTAAACTCGTTGTTTTCTTTTTCTAATTTTCTTCATCTTTGTATAACTAGGTTATTCAGTTATTTATGTACACTCAGATTTCATCATGTCGATTCCCTATTACCAAAAATATATTACTTTCTAAGAAAAAATGTGAAAATAAATACTTATCATCGTTATCATTTTCATTTCTTGTCTCGTGTCTTCATCATCATGATCGTCACCATCAACCTTCTTACAATGATACTTATCACTGTGGGTTTTATCATCATCCAGTGCCTTAACATCATTGCCATTATCCAGTATCTTCTGTTATTATGAGGTGGCAGATTTAGGTCGTCTCTTCTTAGAGGAAGAGACATGAATCTTAGGAGGAAGAACCACTTAAGTTATATCTTCCTCCCTCCTGTACCTTAGAAGGGACATCGAAGCCCACAACACACCCACACTCACACCCATACGCACAACCACACCCGCATTCAAACCTATATCCTCAACCACACCCACACTACCAACTTCATACAAACCCACACCCACATCCACACTCATACTAACAACCCATCACCACATCACTCCCACATCCGCACCCAAATCACATCCACATACCATTTCCACACACAAAACGAAGACAACACCTTAACCCAAACCCAGATACCACTGTCCCACACACATGCACACCCACATCCAAAACCACACCCACACGTTTATCCATTTACCCAGATACCACCACAGCTATCACCATAGCAGCTACCGCCATCGCCACTGCTACTACCACTACCACAACTACCACCGCTACCACCACCACCACAGCTCACACCACCACCACCATCACAGCAACCACCACCACCACCCTCACTATCACAACTTCCATCAACACCATCACCATCACTTCTACCATCACTATCATTTTCATTACAGCAACGACCATCACCACCACCACTACCATAGCCACCACCATCACCATCATCACACCAACTACCACCACCATCACCCCTCACAGCTACCACCACCACCAAAACCACAACAACTACCACCACTGCTACCATCATTTTCTGTTGAATTAAATCGCCTCTCTATAGTATCAGTGAAAGAATAGACATCGGACTGTAGGCGGGCAACATCCTCTCTCTCTCTCTCTCTCTCTCTCTCTCTCTCTCTCTAAGGTTCATGAAACTCCAAGGAAATGCCCCGTCGCCTCTCCATGTGCACGTATTGAAACACTAATGGTAACAATTATTGCGGCCCAAGAAATCCCTTCAGAAAATATTAACTGACATGAAATGGAAACTTTCCCATTTGGGATCCAAGTTAAGCCATCCTGCCAAGTTTAATCAAAATTCTTTTTCCAGTTTTGACTGCACTACACACACACACACACACACACACACACACACACACACACACACAAAGGATTACAATATTAGATTCCCTTTCCCCTAGGACAGGCACAGTGTACAGTTTACTATGTCCCCCGGAACCAGTAGTTTCCCACCCTGACCACACAAAACACGGTGTTGTTTTGTATTCTATTTTACACCACTCAAGTCTTCTAAAAATCTGTTGGTCAGATTATCATGCCCTATCCGTGTCTCTCTCTTATAAAGAAAATGAGAGCATTCCTTTATTTAACCAAATATTAGTGGTGTAAATATTAATATATAATTATCTGGGCAACTCATAAAGTTCGCAAGTACAAAAATCCGCTGCCAGACATAAGCGAGAGTATTTGTTATGGAAAAATGGCTAGCCGTGAATAAAAACTCCACGCAGAGCTTGGATTTCTGATGGAATTGTAAAACCTAGGACAGAGTCATCTGTGAATTACCACCTTGTTATTTCACTGCTGAGGACGAATGGCGCTTAACCGTTGCTAAAAATTTTACTGCTCTTATCTTGGCAGACCTTTATATTGTTATGGCGTTTATCACCTACAGTTTTCTGTACAGAGACGTAGATAGGATATGTATATAAGAGATGAGGTAACCAAGCCTAATTTTGGAAGCGGGGGGACGGGCAAAAGTCCTGTTTTATTTCTCATTCATGTTGATAAAAGTGTCCGCATTGACCAGACATCATTCAACCACTTTCACTTTTTTAGCTTTAAAATTTGCCTGGGTCCTCATCTCTCCACTTTTGTAACACTCGGTGCCTAACGATACGAGTCCCCCCGTTTTCTGCCCTGCCAATAAAATGCCCTAAAAATGTAATATGGTGCTCTTACGCTGCTACTTTCCCTCTCAATTATCATATTGACGGATTTCCCAGCTTTAGTAATGGTCTCCTACAGTAGTATCTTCCAATATTGTCAAGGAGGAAGTGCAGATGTCGTAACCACGGACACTGATGGGGAAATGTGGTGGTCAAGTGTAATTATGTGGTAGCCCAAGAACTTCGATGGGTCCTACGGGGTTTCCCTGTACATTTGAAGTACAGCGGCGTAGCAAGCAGTCTGACAATTGGAAGGGGGGAGGAAGTAGAGAGAGAGAGAGAGAGAGAGAGAGACTGCTCTGAATGGAGAATACTTTACGTTAATATATAAAGTAAGATGTCTACACTGTACAGATAATAAGCAAATATATTATTCCTTTCCTTGTTATGTGTCTAGGAATAACGTTCTTGTTTACAAACTCGCACATACTGATACTTTCAGTTCTTCATGTTCATTTTCCAGTACATGGAGATCACTAGGTCGTGGGCCGAGTAGGGAGACGTATTTGGGGGGTGGGGCGTGTGTGATTTGTGGAAGTGTGTACTCCTCCCCTCCCCCGCCTTTGCTATGTTACTGTTGGGGTGGCTATGCATATATCAGGGGTGGCCAGTGCCACCCCGGCTGCCTCGCCAACTGCTCCATTGTCCTAACCATGTAGGCTCCTTCACCAAAATATCATGGCTTTAAGCACTGAATGAAATGCTTAGCAAAGGGCTTGTAGGAAAAACAGTGATACAGAGTATTCTTACTAGAACATGAGCTACACATTTATTCCAGCTTTTCCGTCCCAGATTTACAATAAAAATCCCAGTAGTACTAAACATAACATCCATTCTTTACCAGCATCCATCCTGCACCGACCATCTCAACTGCTACCGTGCTACTGTCTACTCTCCTGACTCTCCCCGTTCTGGGACGAATTATCCGTAAACATGCAAGGTGTCAGATAAACAG
The DNA here is from genome assembly GCF_032717465.1 of Coenobita brevimanus. Lineage (NCBI taxonomy): Eukaryota > Metazoa > Arthropoda > Malacostraca > Decapoda > Coenobitidae > Coenobita > Coenobita brevimanus. Next base: position 37,267,215 of record NC_136986.1, read on the forward strand.
TAAAATCATTGATGCTTCTACGAGGCATTGTCAATGCTTCTAATACAATAATCTGTTTTCTAATCATTGTTATTGTAAACCTTGAGTGTCTGTATACAGTTGTCCAGAATGTTGGGTTATGGTCTACATCACTGTGTCGATGAAAAAAACAATACAAAGCATCAAACACAGCCCATTGAACAGAGTGGGTGGAGCCAAAGCAAGTACCATTGAACCACATTATTACCAGCCACGATAGCAAAGTTGGTATTGTTTTCAGTTTGTCTGTCAGTCCCTGTGTCTGTCTGTTTGTCTGTTAGCACGATAACTTCACAACCGCACAAGATATCATCACAAATGTGTAGCAGGGATGAAAATTGTGGACGTGCTCAAAATTGGTCAGAGTAGGTCAAGGTCAAGATTCTGGGCCGCGCCAGATATGTATCTGCTCGCGGCTGGTGTGATTACCCCCTTAGGGAGGCCTTTAGTTTTTGCTTCTTTTGCACTGTAGGCTCCTTACCCTCTTGTAACAAGGTGCTTCTGTAGGCAAAAATATAATTACTGCTAATTTATATTTCTCTTATAGTCGGAAATTCTTTCATATCTACATAATTATTTGAAATATACTCCTAACTCAGTCTCTTTCTGATATGATATACCCACTACTCTCAGTGGGGAGCATTCTGATTGGTTGTTAGCCTTTCTCTTGGCTCATCTGCTAACGTGTGGGATGGCTGATATCACAACTCTAACGAAATTCATGCACAGAAGAAGTATACGTGGGACAATGCTAATATATTAAAGGTTCCAGGACGACACAATAAACACCATGTGTTCACATGAAGGCTGTTTTTCAACTGTGCAGTCTGTGCTTCCTGCTGCTCAAAACTGACGGATAGCTGATTTGATGCTCAGCACCTGCTTAAATGAGAGTTGTTTCGAACAGTACTTCCCTTTGCTCACATTCAATGATTTATGCATCGAAGCACTTGTGTAAATGAGAGCCCTTCCTGTGGGGATGCGTGAAACTTCATGGGAATGCCCTGTAACAGATAATCAGACAGAGAGTGAGAACCCAGCAACTGAAGCAGAAACCAACGAGGAGTAAGAAGCCAGCAGCTGAAAAGTGAGATAGAGAGAAACACAAGAGTTGACGGAAAACATGGCAGTTAAGGTTGAGGGCCAGGTGCGGTGGTTTCACGTCAGGTGGGGCTTTGGCTTTCTGGCTTTTTGGCACAGGGGGATGATGTATTCATCTACCGTTCATCCTTTGTCTCCCCCAACCCTGCCCACCCTATGCCTTCGGTTGTGGCTGGCGAGGTGGTTGAGTTGTCAGGACGCTAAAATATCAAAACACCACATAATAGCTAGTAACATATATGTATCATTGAGGTTAGAAGAAAGTTGTGCCTAAGCGAGAGGGGTAGAGGAAATAATGCTTGCACATTCTTAGTTAGGAATTTCACACACAGCACAGTGATGCCTGGTGGGAAACTCCACAGGCCTGGAAAGTTCCACAGACCCATGCCCATACATGTGACACAACCAGTCATATACACGGTAAATGGGAAGACAGGGCAGAAGGGGTTAGGAGAGAGAAGAGAGACAGTGAGGAGAGGCAGGAAGGGGCGCACGGGGTTAGCAAGCATTCAGGGATGACAGTTCATTTTTGGGGTGAAAATGAAATTAAGCATCAATCTATATGAAACTTTACTGGATAATAGCTATGATACCTACTTAAGCGTGTAGAATGTTTCAGGACGATACATGAAGAAAAGAAAAAAAAAATATTCAGTAAAATCTTAATATATTTAACCTAACTTTCACTGACTACTGCTTCTAAGTAAGTAAACATATAATTATTTTTAAAATATCAGTGATTAAATTAATCATTTACAAATAAAGCTCAGGGATTAGTTTTGCCAAATATAGCTATTATCCAGTAAATTTTCATGAAATTGATGCATAATTTCATTTTCAACCAAAAAAATCAACTGTCTCCCCTTAAACAACTCGCACCTCAGCACTGCTCTTGTGAGATACTCCCTGTGAAGAAGTAAACTGCAATAAAACCCCAGACTCATCTTTATCTTTCTCGTGCCATCTACAACAAACATTCTCTCCTACTTATAATCCCTACAATTTAACACACTTTTGGAAAAGCTCGATGATGACTACGATATTATATTTCGTGGAAGCGGTGGGATACCTGACTATTGTGCTGTGCTTACACCATCTTTGTCTACCTTAGCTACAAACAATCACCATGCCATCCTTAATCACACACACAGTACTTCCAACCACTGCCTGAGATGGATTTAAACATGAGCACAAATACTGACTTCACCTAAGTTTGAAACTATGCAATTAATCAATCAAACAATGAAGCCCCGGGAAGAATTGAAAGTAAACATGTTCAGTCCATATATGTGTATAGCCCAGCTCCAGTTGTCTTTATAATCGTCTCCATTGTATTTAGTATATTATATTGGCTATGCCCAGAATGTTAGCAAGAATTGAAAACCTGAAGCCAGTATTTATGGGAGGAAAAGTAAACGTTCAAGTGTGGCCCCTGAGAGAAATGTGTATAATACGTAAATAGTGTATATTTTATGTACAAAGAAAAAAAAATAGAAATATGAAGAGAAATTATGGGGAAACATATATAATATTAATCCAATCATACGTAAATGATGAACTGAGATACATGTGTCCATTTCATCTAACAATATTAATATATCTCATCTCTCTCTCTCTCTCTCTCTCTCTCTCTCTCTCTCTCTCTCTCTCCTGTATATATATGTAGAGAGAGAGAGAGAACAGGTACTTTACATATAACTGATTCTTACTATAGTATTAGCATGTTACTGCCATTATATTACCATTGCATAAATGTATGCATATGTGTGTTGTACATACACATTTGTGCCACTAGATTACTACAATATGTTATGCAATATTCTGTGTTCAATATGGAGCCTCTGTGGTACAGTGGTACAGTGTGCGTTTCGTACACGGGTGAACCAGGGTTCGCGCCCCGCCAGGGTAATAAACTATGGGAGTGTTCACCTGGCAACGTACTGCATTGGCGGACGCAAGGGCATTCTGTGGTTGAACCAGTGTCGCTTACTATAAAGTATGCTTGCACCCAGTCGGCTTGCGCGGGCCGATTACACTTGGTTCATAGACTACACACACATCCAAAGCCACTACAACACTACAGGTACACTTACAAGCACTTCTCACCCTACATACAATCTCTACTAGACAGCCTAAGCCACTTGGTAGATTTACATTGGCTGTATCGTCCCGACTTCGGTCGGGATAGGCTGGTCCTGCAGTGGATAATCAAACGGCTGCTGCTGCTGATGATGATGATGATGATTAACTCCATTATTATACATTCAATATATTACTACAGTGTATTATGTTTCTACAATATTATTGTCTCTACGATATTGTGATGAATACCATGTATTAGTAGGTTATAAGAGAATATGTAATTTGTCACTACATGCTGTCATAGGTACGCCAGCTATGTGTGACCGAGCAATGTCAGGACACTATAATATCATAACACACTGCATAATAACTGGTAACGTATTTATGTATAATAGAGGTCAGAAGAAAGTCATGCCTAAGTGAGAGGGCTAGAGGAAATACCATTTGCACATTCTTAAATAGAAATTTCACACACAGCACAATGACGCCTGATGGGAAACTCCCCAGGCTTAGAAAGTTCCTCAGACCCATGCCCCTTCACATGACACAACCAGTCATAAACAGGGGAAATAGGAGACACAGGGCAGAAGGGGTTAGGAAAGAGAAAAGAGATGGTGAGGAGAGGCAGGAAGGAGCATGCAGGGTTAGCAAGTATAAAACTGCTCTACCTAAGTACTGCTCTTGTGAGATACTCCCTGTGAAGAAATAAACTGTAATCAAACCCCAGACTCATCTTTATCTTTTTCCTGCCATCTATGACAAGGACAATGAACATTCTCTCCTACTTAAATTCCCTACAGTTTAACACACTTTTGGAAAAGCTCGGCAACGACTATGATAGAGTTCGTCACGCTGGAGGATGACAAGGATCTTGCAGCTCCCTCTGTCACTGGTCGAGCAGGCCAGGCAGTGCAGAGCTCTCCCCATGCCCTCCCCTGTCGTTGGCACTGTCCTCACCTTCAGTCTGTCTCTCCTGCCTCCTGCCTTGCCTCCTCTGCCTCGCCATTGTCACCATGCGTGTGGAGGTTGCTAAGGCTTTCTCTGTGGGGGATGGATATGGCAGTCCTTGCCTAGTGCCTGCCTGCCATCTTCCAGGCCAATGGGTTCCCTGCCATATTAATCCCCAAGTCGTTTTCCTCCTCACCTGTGGTGCAAAGGAGGCACGGGAGGAGGGCCCCTTATCGTCATCCTGGGCCCCCTGCAACTCCAACCACCTTGGTCCTGAGGGTGATGTAGTTGTTGCTTTCAACTCCCCAACAAGCATCCAGTTGTTGGGATGGGCTATTTCTCACTGGTCTGCCTCTCAGCCCCTTCTTGAGGTGTCAATAGAAGTTGGAGATGCTGCTCCCTCGTCATCCCCTGCAAATGCCTCTGCTGCCCCTGTATCTCCTGTGGTGCCTACTGCCATGGCTCCTGTTCCTCCTGTGGGACGGGCATTGGAGGGTCCCAAGCCCTCTGGCTCGGCCCGGCGACTTACCTGGGGAGATCTTGCCTTGCTATCCCAGTCTAGCCTCGACCTTCTTCAGACCAAGCTAAACCATAACATGGACTCTGCGCCTCTGGGACCTAACAAGGAGTTCAGCAAGAGGGACTTCTGGACAGTTATGCTCTCCTTCACTGAGCTGTGCCAAGGGTCCCTCCAGGCTGTCACTGACCCTGATGTATATATGATCCTGTTCTACACACTTGAAGTCATGCAGTCTTATCTATCTGACGATCATGACTTGGACTCTGCCTCCAGTTCGACTTCCGTTTAAGCTAGTCTTCAGTTGTCCGTCTCCTGCAACTGTTTCCCGTGCCTATATCATCTGTTGTTTTCTGTGTCACTGTTTTGTCTTGCGTATATGGACCTTATTTTCTATTTTTTATGGACTCTTTGGCTTAATGGCCACATTATGGCCAATAGCCATTAAGCATCAGATAAACAAACAAATGAACCTGTAATACAACACCAGTGTGGACAATTTCTAGGGTTTGAAATACCCCTTCAGAGAACATCAGTTGACAATAAATTGAAACTTGCCCATCTGGGACCCAATGCCATCCTTCCTGCCAAGTTTCATGAAAACCATCTTTTCAGCTTGGCTGCACTACACACACACACACACACACACACACACACACACACACACACACACATGCAGAGGCTAATTTAGGTGATGATTCAACACAGTAAAACAAGAAATTACAAAGAAGTGTAGACTAAAGTAAGTATATCATTGTCGAGGAACGTGATGAATTTCCTTATGTCAGCTGGACAACACCAAGGTTGACAGATGACAAAGCAATGCAAAAACTGTAAGTAGAGATCTGTTCTTTAAGATCGTTTATTTTCGAAAGATGATTTTAAAAGGTCTAAAAAAGTGAGGCAATGGTAAAAAACAGGATGATGACTTCTACCCAGACCTAGTTGAAAAGGAAACTTACGATAAATTAGTTGATGTAGTAAGTAGGCTAGAAAGATCTTTCAAATGGAAACTGAAGAAATCAAGAATGAGCTATGCAGACAGAAGGGAAAAAATAAGGAATTAATAAAGGAAATAACCTGAAAAGCCACAACAATAGATGAGCTATCAGCTGAGGTAAATTCAATGAGAACAAAGGCTAGTGATGTGGGATGTACAGTTGTTAAACTGCCACATCCCATCAATGTGTATACAAGTTGCAACATTTTGTCACGCTCAGTCCCGATGACGTGTTTACACGTTTTGCAGTTGCAAGGTCCGTCATTTGCACATTTGTCAAATTTCACGTGTGATTTTTGGTACGTAGACGTGGGACATCTCCCTCTATCTGCCGCCAGGCAGGGACACCGCCTTACCCTGGATGACCTCCCCCCCACATGCCACTGTCTCGGCAACTCACCTGTTACCAGTGACCTGGCCGGTAAAGACATGTTGCGCCATGGTACGAAATTCAAGGCGAGAGTGGTTTCCCAATCAATGACGATGTGGAGGACAAAGATTATGTGGTGCTAGAGGAAGAAACGAGCAGAAATGATGATGAGGTAATGTCGCCAAGGAAGGTGCAGTATGTTGTTGTGTTCAGTGAGTGATACAATGCTTTTTTCTCCTATATTATTGTGTGAAAACCAATATATTCTTGTACTACATAAGAACTTGTACCAAATGAACAAATATCTACCTATTCTGAGTAGTTTGCAATGGTTACTGCTATATAGAAAATGTGACAGCTTCAGTGTGGCTCCAGAGACCACCGTACCAGATGTTTAAAGGGTCACTTGCTTGAACCACTTCTAAGTTCAGGTGTGCACTTTTTTGGGCATTTTCCAATGTTTCTCATAAAAAGCAGAGGTTTCAGTAAGAAGAAAAAAAAAAGGGGGTTTCAAAAATCTTCTGGGATTGGGGGGTCAGTGGTGAAAAATCGGTCGGGATGCAGCGGGTTAACCTTGAGGGAATTACAGATGATTTCAGAAATGATATAGAGAAAATCAGGCAAGAAAGTAGTCTGATAGACCAAAGTAGTAACACTGAAGAGAAAATAACACAGGTAAATGAAATGGCTAGAAATTACCAATATGAAGTACAAACTACATATGCTGAAATGGTGAAAGTGAAGAATGATTTAGACACAAGGGTAGAAGAAAAAAAGCATAAGAAAGGAAGTTAAAGAAACTATAAAGAATAACCCAAAACTAGTCAGGGAAGCTGTGGAGATTAACAGATCCACAGTAATCGGTGGCATAGGTGAAGAAAAAATAGAATCTCAAGGGACAAAAAGGAAATGGAAAATATAATGAACATACTGTAGCAAGTATCAAAGGATATCTGTGAGAAAGATATAGAAGAACATAAAAGGGTAGGGAAATATGAGAGGAGTAAGTCAAGGACTCTGAAAGTAACATTCCAGAGTGCAAGCATTGTAGAGGAAATACTAAAAAATGCCAACAAACTCATGGAAAAAGAGGAATTCAAAAAGGTATGGATAAAAAAGATGCCTAACTCAAGAGGAATTGGGTACACTAAAGGAGAAGAGGGAGGAAGCAAAAACAAAAATTAAGGAAAGAGCTGAGGAAGAGTAATTATATTTTTTACAAAGTAATTGGATTGCAGGTACAAAAGTGGTACATAACCAGAAGGGAATAATAAAAAGGAAAGTAATAGACTCAACCTATGGCAAGTATGTAAACAAGATGATTAAATTCATATACTCAAATGTAGATGGAATGGTATCTAAATTATTAGAGATGAAAGATTATACCAAAAGGAAAAGAACCACATATTATTTGCCTACCTGAAACATAATTAACCCCAAGAATATCAAAACATACCCTAAACCATCTACATGAATGAGGTAGAGGAATACAATATATGGTGAAGAGATAGGAATTTAAAAAAAGGAAGAGGAATTATAATATTAACAAGGAAAAATCCACAAGTCAAAGAAATAGAACTAGATATACCCTCAAAAGTAGAACTGATTGCAGTAGAGATTACTACATCTGAAGGGAAATTACTTGTGGCAAATTTATACATGCCATCCAGAACAAACGCTTGGGAAAGAGGCGAATATGAAATCCTGGCAGAGAGTACAATTCAGAGTTTAAGAGCATTACTACATAGACTGGAAGAGAAATCTGAAAGAATGATATCAACTGGAGTTTTCAATACAAAAATAAATTGGAATACTCTAGACGTAGGAAGCCATGAATGCTGTTGGGACCAAAAGCTCCTGGACCTTGTTGTCACGAATCAAATTCGCGACATTTCCCTTTTGTGAAAAACACGAACTATTAGTGGAAAACTCACTGTGTATCGCTCAGTTAACCGTTTCTCTCTCCACTTCGGTGGTATACTTTTCAAAACATTCGTCACTGTTTCAAAAGTGACCGATTTAATGCACGTCACTAAGTGCTCTACTGAGCGATACTATCGTTTCTTTATTGTTCGCCCTGCTTGCCTCGACAGTTAGAAAAATGCGGCCTAGTGCTCTGCTTTTGTTTCCCACGACTTAAGGAGTCGAGTGTTTGCTGTGAGGGAGAGAGGTCCTGTGCTCCAGAAGCGAGAGTAGAGAGAGGTCAGCTAGTACCCAGACTCCGCTTGACACAGTTTCTCCAAGCTCCCACCCTTAGCTCTCCAGCTTTGGGTGATACACCGCATTCATCGACCAGTATTTCATTTTTGTATTTTCCTAGGTTTAAGAGTTTAGTTAAGTGAGCTGTTTTCTTACATGCTGGCCGGCTGCGCCGCATGTTCTGCTCTTTTCTAGGCATAAGAATTTAGCTTTTGTGTGAGTGAGTGAGTGCGATCTCATTAATTTGATTTGAAATGTAACGTTAAATTTATTTTTGTAATCAATAAATTTAACAGTTCTTTTTCTTGAGCTTAATGTAATGTAAACTCTTGTTTCATTTCTCCATAATTAAGCTTAATTTCCATATAGCTCCTAGCTTGCATAAACGTTTGTCTTTCATAACTGGTACTTAGGCCAGTCTTGTATTAAACTTAAAATCCGTTGTGCCTCCTAGGAGTTAAGCACCAGCAAGAACCTGATACTATTATTAGTATTACTTATTTATTGTCAGGGGTGAAGTAACTTTCTCCAGAGGCTAACAGTACTAAAAAAGAGCAATTGAGTGATTAGTCTCTGCTGTGTACTGTTGAGAAAGTTTATAAATTCTCGTTCTTAGAGAATCGTGCAAAGCAAGCTAGCGTAAAGTAATCATTGCTTGATTTCACAAGACAATCATTGTCCCTGCTCTTCAATATTATTGAACATTATTATCATTTTAAATAATATAAGCATTTATTTTAAAAACCCCGTGATATTTTAAAACCCCGTGACAATTGGCGACCTCATTCCAGGATATTAACTCCTAGCTCTAAAGCTATTCACGAGATAGTACTCACTCGTTCATATTTAGGAATTTATCATTAAGGTTTATAGGCACAAGTTTATTGGTGTTTACCGTTAATTTAGCAAGTGAATTTTGCTTTATTAATCAATAGAGTACTTAACTCTAGTTTATTCTTGGTAACGCCGGACGATTTTATTTGCTCCTGGGTAGCCGCCGTACCCATTGCGTTAATTATTGAGTCTTTCCAGTCATTTACATTTTTGTTTTATTCTTTTCCAGTTAACTAGATAGACTGGCCACCACTAGCTTGTGTCTGTACTCTTTACTTGTGTCATTAGCATTCGTTTGCGAAGCAGTCAGTACTCAGTTTCGTTTGCTTAATAAATTAGCGCCATGGCTACCACTGTATTTTTACAGGAAGCCAAAGAAATGGGTCTTTTGGACCCAACCGAAATTAAAGAGTATATACTCTCACGGCATAATCAGGAGCAGCAGCGTGAGAATGATGCCCGTGAAGAGCATAAGATTCAGCACGAATACGAGCGAGAACAGCGCGAACAACGTGAAAGAGAGCGTGCATATGAACAAGAGCAGCGTGAGAAAGAGCGCGAATACGAGCGTGAACAACGTGAACGCGAGCGAGAACAACGCGAATATGAGCATGCCGAACGTGAGGCACGAGAAAAACATGAATGTGAAGTGCTGAAGCTCAAGCGAGATTCCTTGGCTTCAGACACGTCTGGTGCAGTTGGTCCAAGCTTCACGAGCGTTCTTCCTACACATGTCCTGGTGACCCCACGCATCAAGCTTCCTTCATACAAGGAAAGCGCGCGAATCGAGCCGTACATAGCTCATTTTGAGGACATGGCAGACATGTATCAACTGGATGAGGCAGCTAAGCGGATCCAATTTCTTAGTTTATTTGAGGGCCCTGCCCTCGATATTCTCCACAGAATTCGTGGAGACAATCTCACATATGAGATGATGAAAGCTGCACTCGTTAAGGCGTATGGTCTCACAGTAGACGACGCCAAAGTTCAGTTCATGCGAGCTCGTCTCCAAGACAAGGAGACAGCTGTTCAGTTCCTCGATCGTCTCACTGCTTACTTAAATGAGTGGATGGAGAAAGATGAAACTCCTTCCACGCATGAGGGGATAATTGACCTCATGCTGCGTACACAGCTAGAGAGGTCGTGGCCTGCTGAGCTCATAGCACAGCTTAAGATCTGCCAGGTGAAAGATGCCAACCAAATGGTAGAAAAGGCTGACGCATTCTTTACTGCATACGGGTATCAAACTCGTAAGCAAAACACCTGGAACAGAAAACCTGATAAATCTGGGAAGTCGTCTCAGACTGAATCCCAGCACCAAGGCCGTTCTCAGAGTAATGGCCAAGGTCCAAGCAAACCGCAGAAGGACCAGGGGCAAAACACTCAGAAACCTGAGTGGAAGAGGTACAACAAGTACCCTAACCAGCAGCAGTATGAGCCACGCAACTGACCGTCGGGACAAACTTTTTCACCACCAGCTCAAAAGAGGCAGGAAGCGAACGCAGCCTTCATTCCTCAGCAGCAGCACGGTGGTCACGTCCCTACCAGTATGGGTACTCCCCCACAGTTCACTAGTCCCACAGTGACGGTGAACCCCCCTCCACAGATGGCCAATGTTCCATCTTCCCAATATAATTCACAAGGCACAATGTTTGCCGCATCAATTCAGCAGCCTCATGAGTGGCTAGCTGCTTCCTCCACAGGCCCTCCCGCAGGTGACAGTACCTTCCTTGTTCAGCCAGGGTTTGTGGGAGGCATTCCTGTTAAGGTCCTGAGAGATAATGGTTCCTCAGGTTGCTCTGTCAAGCAGAGTCTAGTTCGGCCTGAGCAGTATACAGGTCGACAGATCCATGCAAACCTTATTGATGGATCAGTGAGATTGTTCCCTGAGGCATGTATCCAGGTGGCATCTCCATTTTATACTGGTACGACACTTGCAGTTGTCATGCCAGAACCTTTATTTGACCTCATCATTGGCAATATTTATAGTGTCAAGGATAGTTGCACCGAACATGACGCTACTCAGACTTCGGCTGCTGCGGTAACACGAGCCATGGCTGAGGCTCCAGACTGTGTCACCCCAGTGATCATTGAATAGCCGCAAGATCTGATGTGTAGTCAACTTGTTGTACAAGAACAACATTCTGAACCGACACTTGCTGCCATGCGGAACAAACAAAAGGGTCGAGTGATTAAGTATTCACGGGGAGGTCGAGCCAAGTTCCTTCGCAAACAAGGACGGCTCTACCGTGAGTCACGAACACCCGAGGGCGAGGTTCGACTGCAGTTTGTTGTCCCCGCCAAGTACCGCCTAGCAGTGTTACAATGGGGTCATTGTTCAGCCTCAGGAGGTCACATGGGCAAAAGGAAGACCCAGGGCCGTATCCGAGCTGACTTTTTCTGGCCAGGGATGGGACAAGACATAGATAGTTTTGTCCGTTCCTGCAGTGTGTGTCAAAGTAACACCACTAATCAGGGACATGCCCTTCCTGTGCCGTTCGTAACCACACCTGTAATCTCTGAGTCAGTTGAGAGACAGGATAGTGGTGAAGTGAGTGTAGACCTGACGTCTCACTTGTTGGCCCCACAGGACACAGTATGTCCAGGGCCTGTACATACATATTATGTACCGTAGGTTAAGGGGGATGAGAGAATTCCGCAGAGGTGACTCGAGGCTATGGAAGACCCGAGTTTGCACAAGGATTCTCAGCTCCCCGATACTAATATAAGTACTGTAGGTTAAGGGGGAAGTTCGAGAGAGAACTCCGCAGAGGCGACTCGAGGCTATGGAAGACCCGAGTTTGCACAAGGATTCTCAGCTCCTCGATACTAATATAAGTACTGTAGGTTAAGGGGGAAGTTCGAGAGAGAACTCCGCAGAGGCGACTCGAGGCTATGGAAGACCCGAGTTTGCACAAGGATTCTCAGCTCCTCGATACTAATATAAGTACTGTAGGTTAAGGCACAGGTTGAGGACCCGTGTGCAATTCGAGGCTATGGAAGACCCGAGTTTGCACAAGGATTCTCAACTTGCCCGACACTAATCGTGTGCTATAATTAATGGCGACCTCGAATGTACGTCGTAGCACTGACTGCTAGGCAGAGAGAGTACTTGTAACATAATAAAATTTTTGTCTCATTGACATTTTTGATGCTCCACCTCAATTGATTTTGCAGGTACAGCAATGGGCGTAGCAGTTTTGCTGTGCGGGCCACCTGATCGTCTGCCGCACGCTGCCGCTTCTTCTCCTCTGCCTTCGTCATCGCCATGTTATTTTTTACTATGTCATTTTACACGTAGGTACAGTTACACTACAACTGTCACACGTACACCGTGTATTACACACACCACGCTACACAACAATTAGTTGTCAGTGTAAATGTAGCGAATTTTCGCTCAGTTTGACCTGAGTACAGGATTTTCACCGTCGTCACGGAGTTTTTCCCTCGAGCTTGCTTCTGTTAACGAAAATACGAGGTTTTTTTTCGCTCACTGGTGACTGCGACTTACTCCTGTAGCAGGATAGCACACACACCACAGTGTGAATCTTGTGTGACTGAGTTAGGATGTGTACATATATATATATATATATATATATATATATATATATATATATATATATCCACAAATTTTTTCCCATAAGAAAAAATTTAATTTTGTAGGGGCGTAATGTCACGAATCAAATTCGCGACATTTCCCTTTTGTGAAAAACACGAACTATTAGTGGAAAACTCACTGTGTATCGCTCAGTTAACCGTTTCTCTCTCCACTTTGGTGGTATACTTTTCAAAACATTCGTCACTGTTTCAAAAGTGACCGATTTAATGCACGTCACTAAGTGCTCTACTGAGCGATACTATTGTTTCTTTATTGTTCGCCCCTGCTTGCCTCGACCGTTAGAAAAATGCGGCCTAGTGCTCCGCTTTTGTTTCCCACGACTTAAGGAGTCGAGTGTTTGCTGTGACGGAGAGAGGTCCTGTGCTCCAGAAGCGAGAGTAGAGAGAGGTCAGCTAGTACCCAGACTCCGCTTGACACAGTTTCTCCAAGCTCCCACCCTTAGCTCTCCAGCTTTGGGTGATACACCGCATTCATCGACCAGTATTTCATTTTTGTATTTTCCTAGGTTTAAGAGTTTAGTTAAGTGAGCTGTTTCCTTATATGCTGGCCGGCTGCGCCGCATGTTGTGTTCTTTTCTAGGCTTAAGAATTTAGCTTTTGTGTGAGTGAGTGAGTGCGATCTCATTAATTTGATTTGAAATGTAACGTTAAATTTATTTTTGTAATCAATAAATTTAACAGTTCTTTTTCTTGAGCTTAATGTAATGTAAACTCTTGTTTCATTTCTCCATAATTAAGCTTAATTTCCATATAGCTCCTAGCTTGCATAAACGTTTGCCTTTCATAACTGGTACTTAGGCCAGTCTTGTATTAAACTTAAAATCCGTTGTGCCTCCTAGGAGTTAAGCACCAGCAAGAACCTGATACTATTATTAGTATTAGTTATTTATTGTCAGGGGTGAAATAACTTTCTCCAGAGGCTAACAGTACTAAAAAACAGCAGTTGAGTGATTAGCCTCTGCTGTGTGCTGTTGAGAAAGTTTATAAATTCTCGTTCTTAGAGAAACATGCAAAGCAAGCTAGCGTAAAGTAATCGTTGCTTGATTTAGCAAGACAATCATTGTCCCTGCTCTTCAATATTATTGAACATTATTATCATTTTAAATAATATAAGCATTTATTTTAAAAACTCCGTGATATTTTAAAAACCCCGTGACACTTGTGCAGGAGTTTTTCCTAACACAACATGTGAAGGAAAACACCAGAAAAAGAGGACTTGATGATCCATCAATACGAGATCTTATATTTACTAGGCAAGAAAATGATATTGGCAGTATAATGTATCAACCCCCATTCAGCAAAAGCGACCATGCAGTATTAATTTGTAATTTCAGGATTGCATATGACATGGTTAACAGTAATGAGAGTTACAAAAAGAGCCTAAACTACGAAAAGGGAAACTATCATTACCAAAAGAAGTACTTCTTAGAAATAGATTGGGAAAAGAAGCTTAGAGGACAAGATTTAAATGTTATATATAGCAAATTCTGCAAAATTTATGAAATAGGAGTCCAAAATTACATCCCACAGCACAAAGTAGAAGAGGTAATAGGGAAATGGTTAAATACAGAATCTAACAAATCAAAAGAATAAAGAGACTTGTTGTGGAACAGATACAGAAGACACAATAGTGAGAGGGCATATAATAACTATAAACAAGCAAGAAACAATTATACAAGGATAAGGAGAGAAGCCCAAAGACAGTTTGAGGAAGACAGTATAAATTAAAGTAGTGATCAACTGAACTTATTTTACAGCTACATCCAAAGCAAAACCAAAGTTAATGATAAAATACAGTCCATTACGGACGCGGGGATCATCTATACACAGGTATACATGGCGAGTAATGAGAAGGGTGGGTGGTGAACTGAATGAGAGGAAGGCAATGATTGATTATGTGTGTGTGGATGAAAGGATGGGAAGATGTGTAATGGATACAAGAGCTTATAGAGGTTGGGGGAGTGGACTTTCTGACCTCTTCTTAATGGTGGCCAGAATCAAGATCCAAATAAGATGGAGAAATAGAAGAAGGGAAGGACCGGAAGAAGGAGTATTTTTGCAAGGAGAGTGGAAAGGTTACAAGAAGATGAGAAAAAGGTAGCACATAAGAGAGAAGTGGAGGAACGACTGGGCAAATATGAATTGGAGCAGACTGGGGACGTGGAAGGTGTGTGTGGGATATTCACAGAAGAAATATGTGCAGCATGTGATTTGGTGGGTGGGAGGAAGAGAAGATGGAGGGGGTGCAAGGAACAGCGTGGTGGAATGAAGAGGTGAGACAGGCTGTGGCACAAAAGAAGAAAGCATACAATGAATGGATGAGAAATAGGGGCGTGGAAGAAGTTGAAAGGCGGAAGAGAGAGTTATATGTAGAAAGAAAGAGAGAGGTGAATAGATTAATGAGAGAGAGTAAGAAGAGAGTGAATGAGGAATTTGGAAGGAATTTGAGTGTAAAGTGGAGGGAGTGTAAGAAAATGTTCTGGAATGAGGCGAAGAGAGTAAGACAGGGTGGAAGTGAAGTTAGCAGGGGAGTGAAAGATATAAGTGGTAGATAACTAGTGGAGAAGGGAGAAAAAGTGAGCAGATGGAGAAAACACTTTAAGGAATTGTTGAACATAGAGGATGGAAGTAATGCGAGTATAAGTGGCTGGGGAATGGCTGGGAGAAGGAGGGAGGTGAGAAGACAGGAAGAAATCAGTAGGATAGAAGTTGTAGAAGCAATGAAGAAAGTTAATTGGGGAAAGCCCCAGGAATTGATGGAGTGTGTGGTGAAATGCTGAAGCACGAGGGAGAGATAGTAGCAGAATGGATGTGGAAGATGTGCAGATTGGCCTGGGAGGAAGGTAGAGTCCCGGAGGATTGGAAGTCAGGTATAATTATTCCCTTGTACAAAGGACAAGGGAAAAGGAAGTGTGTGGTAATCATAGGGGCATTTGTTTTCTTAGTATAATAGGAAAAGTGTATGGTAGGATACTTACTGACAGAGTTAGAGAAAGAACAGAGGAATTAGTTGGAGAAGAACAGGGAGGATTTAGGAAGAGAAGAGGTTGTGTAGATCAGACAGTCATTCTTAGAACTTTAGTGGAAAAGTTTCTAAAGAAGGGAAAGAAGTTGTATGTGGCTTTCATGGATTTGGAGAAAGCATATGACAGGGTGGATAGACAAGGATTGTGGAAAGTATTAAGAATATATGGAGTAGATGGGAAGTTGTTGAATGCTGTGAAGAGTATGTATGATGGTGCTAAGGCTGCAGTGCATGTGGTTTGTGAACTGAGTGAAGTTTTCTCTTTGAAGGTTGGGTTGAAACAGGGATGTGTCATGTCTCCATGGATGTTCGATCTGTAGATGGATGGGGTAATAAAAGAGGTACAAGGTAGGGTAGTGGATGTTGGAGTGGCCCTGGTGAGAGAGGGTAGTGTTTGGAAACTCCCTGAACTGTTGTTTGCAGATGATACTGTGTTATTGAGTGAAAACGAAGGGGAGCTGCAAGGCTTGGTGGATGAGTTTGGGAGAGTGTAAGAAACGGAATCTAAAAGTGAATGTAGGGAAGAGTAAAGTGATGGTCTTTGAGAGAGGTGAAGTCAGTGAATGTACAGCGAGGTTGGATGGTAGAGATGGAAAACTCGATTCACTTTGGTGATTCGAGTTTTTATGAGTCACTCACCAAAGAGAGTCGGGTACTTGAGTCACTCGATTCACCAAGTCAGTATCCTGGCTGCAGCAAGTGAGGCACTGAGAGGATTGCATTAAAACAACGTTAAAAAACGTTAAGCCATTCTGAGGTGATGTAAATAGCTTTAAATTATTAGTAAAGAAAAACACTTAGATTGCTTAATACTATATTATTTTATTGCTAGAATAAAACAGAAATAAAAAAAAAAACAGCGACCTGTTATTTAAAATCCTTCCCAATTCATGAATCACCAGTGACTCGGTGAGCCGGGCCTTGGCCGTGCCCCACCGCATCTGTCCGGGGTGGCCTGAGTCATGTAATTCGAGTTCTACGAAATCTTGTTCACACTCAATAATCGAGGCTGGAACACGCTGCCTGCAAGTGGTCCTGTGCTATGAGTGGTGATGTGTGCTCACACTACTGTTCATACCAGGCAGTGGTGTGAACACTGAGCAATACTTATACCGCGACCGGGTATTTCAAACTCGTGAGTGGTGAGCCGGGTCGGGCCCCGCCACATTTGCCCGGAGCGGCCTGAGTCAGTCGAGTTCTAAAGTTATAAGTCACTCGTGACACTCGTGTCCATAACTCGAGGCTGAAACCCGCAGCCTGCCACGAGCTGAAGGTCTGGTCACTTGGCCAGTGAACAGCCAGTGATGGTGTGGTATGAGTGGTGGTGTGTCCTCATACCAGGCAGTGATATGAGCATTGCACATACCACTCTCGAGTCTCAACCGAAATATAATGTTAGAATATAAACTATTACTAAGTGAACGAGTTAATGAAAACAATGACTCGATACACCCGATTCAGCGAAAGGAATCGTTCGATTTGAACGATTGACTCGTGAGTCTTACGTCACTATTGGATGGTGAGGAATTGGAAAATGTGAGCACGTTTAAGTACTTGGGTAGTGTGATGAGTAAGGATGGAGGTTTGGAGGGTGAAGTGCTTGAAAGGGTACAGCAGGGAAGAAAGGTTGCTGTTTCCTTGAAAGCAGTGATAGAAAACAGGGAAGTGAGCATGGAAGTGAAAAAGTTACTACATGACAGTATTGCGATACCAACTCTAACGTACGGAAGTGAAGATTGGACGTTGTTGGAAGGACACAAGTCAAGAGTGAGTGCAGTGGAAATGAGTTATTTAAGAGGAGCCTGTGGAGTCACATGGAGAGAGAGGCTGACAAATGAGGATATAAAGGAGCATTGTGGTGTGGATGTGGATGTGATAGGAAGCGTTAGGAGGAATACACTGAGGTGGTTTGGCCATGTGGAGAGGATGGAGGGTGAAAGACTGACGAAGAGAGTGTATGGGAGTAAGGTGGAGGGGGGAGAGGGAGGGGGAGGCCGAGGATGAGATGGAGGGATGGGGTGGAGAGGTATATGAGAGAGGGGGGTGTGAGTTGGGAGCAGGGCAGTGAAATGGCCGGGAACAGGGCGACGTGGAGGCGATTTGTTTGTGGCCACCCCGAACGGGATTGAGGCGTCTGGCAATAGATAGATAGATAGAAGCACTAAATGAAAATTTCCAATCAGTTTCTACAGAAAAAAATAATTTTGAGAGAGATGATATGGAACAAGCATGCCCACATATATTACCAGATATACAAATATCAGAAAAAAGAAATACATGAGGAGATAAGTAAATTAGACAAAGGAAAAGCAAATGCTCTCATGTTGGGTGCTACATGAATGAGCAAGAGAATCAAGTATATCCTTGGGTCAAGGTAAACTACCTGATATTTTGGAAGAAAGCAAGCATTGTTCCCCTATTCAAGAAAGGTAATAGACAAAATACACTCAACTACCGACCAGTATCACTAACCAGTGTTGTAAGCAATATATTAGAAACGCTGATAAGAAAAGTTTGGGTAAACCATCTCGAAGAACACAATATAATAACAGAAAGGCAGTTTTGTTTTAGAAAGGGAAAATCATGTGTTACTGACCTATTAAGCTACTATGACAGAGCTGCAAAAACATTTCAAAAAAGAGAAGGGTGGGTGGACAGTATCTATCTAGATTTCAAGAAAGCATTTGACAGAGTACTGCACCAAAGACTTTTATGGAAACTGTTCCATCAAGGAGGAATCCAAGGCAACCTGTCCTGTTGTATACAAGATTTTCTCAGAAAAGGGAAATGAGAACAGTATGGTACTAAGAGGAAATTACTCACCATGGAGGGAAGTGACCAGCGGAGTTCCACAGGGCTCAGTGCTGGCACCAGTTATATTTTTAGGGTATATAAATGACATAGGTAATAACATTGGAAATGAAAAATATCTAAATATGTTTCCTGATGATGCAAAGATACAAAGGAGAACTACTAACACAGACTCTTGTAAAGAGCTACAAGAAGAATTAAATAAACTTCATGAATGGAGACAGCATTGCCAGATGGTGAAATTTTTCACCAGATGCGGGAAATCTGGTGAAATTTTAAGCTTCCTGGTGAAAAAAAATAAGAGTTTGGAACCAGAAAATATTTGGTGAAATGTGGAGAAATTGTAGATGACCAGTCATTATTGCTGAAATAACCTTAATCCTCCGATCGATGCCGTAAGTTTTTTTTTCTTCCTGAGCGAGAAAAAAAAATTATATAAGTTAACCAGTGTAGTGTGTAGTCATGGCTCGAGGATTTTAACGTGGTCATGTTTGTGGCTCAGTGGTGGCGTTTGGCAACTAGTTCAATGTTTACATCCAACTGTACAGCTGATTCCAGTTTCCACCGTTTGAACTAGTCATGTGGCCGTTGACACGGGCTTTCATAGATTTCATAAGGAAAATGTAATATTTAAAGTAAACTACGAAGAAAAAAAAAAATATGCAATATCCTTCAAGGACCAGTGAATCACGTAATGTGTCAGAAAAGGGATTATTTGTAGAGAAATGGGTGTGTACGGTACAATATCGGGACGGTCAGCAGGTTGTGTCAGTTTCGTTCTGGTTACTGTGACAAAGATATGCTTCATGATTTAAATTGAAAAATTTGTAAAGTGAATGACTGGATGATGATTTCATGATTTTCAAGTGAAATGAAGGTGATTTTTTGGTAAAAATTATAGATGTAGCCTATATGCACGTTTACTATATTGTCTTTCATGTGTAGCCTGATAAAATATCCACAGTAACCAGCCGTGATTCATTCCTGTCGATATAATGATTGGTTGAAGGTATGGCAAACAGTCTCAACAGAATAACGGAAATAAATTCTTTGAATTCTGAATTATAAGTGTAATATTTTTCATTGACATTTTGCATCGTAATAAACTGATGGTGAAATCTGGTGAAATTTTTATGGTTGTCTGGAGGGACAGGTTGACGAATGAAGAAGTGAAGGAACGCTGTGGGGTGGATGTGGATGTGGTTGAAAAGATTAGGAGAAATACACTGAGGTGGTTTGGACATGTGAAGAGAATGGAGAATGAAAGACTGACTAAGAGGGTGTATGTAGGTGATGTGGAGGGAGGGAGAGGGAGAGGTAGACCGAGGATGAGGTGGAGGGATGGAGTTGAGAGGTATATGAGGGAGGGGGGGTGAGCTGGGGGGAGGGTAGTCAAATGGTGGGTGACAGAGCGACTTGGAGGCGTTTTGTCTGCGGCCACCCTTTGCGGGATTAGGGAGTCGGGCTATAGATAGATAGATAGATAGTCTGGTGAAATCGGCAACTCACGATCTGGCAACACTGAATGGAGAGATAAATGGCAAATGGATTCAGTGTGGACAAGTGTCATGTATTACGTTTGGTCTATCTATCTATCTATCTATATACCTAGGCTGCTTCCCCCAAGGAAAGGGAGGTAGCCGAGACAGGACGACTCACTCTCCATTTACTCATCCATTCAAACACATTCATTCGCATCTTAGCCCCAAAGGGGAGAACGGACAGATCCTCACCGCATCACACCGCACAAGGGTCAACTGCGCAATGCAATCAGTGACATCCGCAGCAGGGCCCGACAGCAGAACTGGTTTACCCCTGCTACATCATAACAGACCCATCCCCTTACCCGCACCTGACCTGACTAGCTGATCAGACCAAATGCGGGAGAATATCCCCTCAGGGCTGCGTCATCACTTATTCATTCACAATTTCTCTCCATTTATTTCTGTCACGCACAGCCACTCTTCCTTGCTCAACAGACATCCCTCTCGCATCCAGCGCTCTCTTCACACTGTCCATCCATCCTATTCGTGGTCTCCCTCTCAGCCTTACACCTCTCACATCAGATCTAGTTATCTTTTTCACCAATCGTTCATTATCCATTCTCTCCATATGCCCAAACCATTGCAACACCCTCTGCTCAGCTCTACCAGCCATCTCCCGAACAACTCCAGTTCTCCTTCGCACTTCATCATTTCGCACTCGATCCATACGCGTCACTCCACACATACTCCTCAGACATCTCATCTCCATTACATTCAAACTTTTCCTCTCTGCTACACCCACATTCCATGTTTCAGCCCCATATAATGCAGTCGGTACCACAACACCCTCATACAGCCTTCTCTTTACATCCATTCTAAGCGAACGACATTTAAACACTTTTTTCATTCCTCCCAGCACCTTTCCTACTTCATTTATTCTAAACTTCACTTCTGCATCTATTCTTCCATCCACAGCAACATGTGACCCTAGATATTTAAAACAATCTACCTCCTCAAGCAACTCACCATTCAAAACTATATTCATCCCCCTACCATCTATCAACCTCGTACACTTCATCACTTTACTCTTATTCTCATTTACTTTCAATTTCCTCCTTTCACACACCCTTCCAAACTCCTCTACCAACTGTCTCAATCTCTCCTCTGAATCAGTCACCAGTGCAGTATCATCTGCAAACAGCAGCTGCTTCAGATTCCACTCTCCTCCATCAACATTTACCAGACTCAGACCACCTAAAACTCTTGCATTCACCTCCCTTACAACACCATCCATGTAAATATTAAACAACCAAGGCGACATCACGTTTGGTAAAAGTGGAAAAATACCATACTGGGATTAGGCCTATAAGTAAAGAAGTCAAACCCTACACGTATCAGAAAGAAAGACCTAGGAGTGATTATCAATAACAGACTATCTCTGGCTGACCACATCAGTGAGAAGGTACGGAACATGTATACACTGCTTGGTAATATGAGAACAGCATTCACATACATAAATGAAGACATGCTGAGAAAGGTAATAACATCATTCATCAGACTATCCCTGGAGTATGTGTCAGTAGTCTGGAATCCTCATCTCAAGAAACACTTAGATAAGATTGAAAGAGTTCAAAGGGCCGCTACAAGACGGGTACCAAGCTTAATTAAGGGATCTAAGCTACGAAGAAAGACTAGAAAAATTAAATTTGCCAACACTACAGGATAGAAGGAAAAGAGGAGACATGATTATGCTACATAAATGCGTCTCAGGGAAGGAGAAAATAGACATAAATGAGTATAACCTATGGGGAAGCATCAGCAAGAGGACACTGCACAAAACTACATCAAAAGAGAAGTGATAAAGGCGTAAGGAAATTCAGTTTCCCTAATAGGGCAATTGATCAGTGGAATGCACTACCGAATGAAATAGTGTGTGCCAAAACAATTCATAAATTTAAGGATATGTATAGGTAATTTAATACACGGGACAGTACGAGCTTGATTCATTCCTGTTAAGATACAGTTAGGTAAGAACACAGTCATACACACTCACAGCATCATACATTCACACCCACATCCACAAGCCACACCGCGCACCAAATACGTGTGTAATTTTCTTCTGCGTCTGGCTGCCATCAGACGATTTATCTAACGCGATAGAAGCTCAGGGATGCAGACATTTACAGATGGTTGAGTATTAGTACCCTGGTGATAACATGTGAAGGTTTGTGGCGCTGTGTGTTGGTGCATGTGAGGATTTGTGGCGCTGTGTGTTGGTGCGTGGGAGAATTTGTGGTGCAGTGTGTTGGTGCGTGGGAGGGTTTGTGGTGGGGGGTGTTGGTGCGTGGGAGGGTTTGTTGTGGGGGGTTGTTGGTGAGTGGGGGGGTTTGTGATCGGGTGTGTTGGTGCGTGGGTTTGTGGAGGGGTGTGTTGGTGCGTTGGAGGGTGTGTGGAGGGGTGTGTTGGTGCGTGGGAGGGTTTGTGGTGGGGGGTGTTGGTGCGTGGGAGGATTTGTGGTGGGGGGTTGTTGGTGAGTGGGGGGGGGTTGTGATCGGGTGTGTTGGTGCGTGGGTTTGTGGAGGAGTGTGTTGGTGCGTGGGAGGGTTTGTGGTGGGGTGTGTTGGTGCGTGGGTTTGTGGTGGGGTGTGTTGGTGCGTGGGAGGGTTTGTGGTGGGGTGTGTTGGTGCGTGGGAGGGTTTGTGGTGGGGTGTGTTGGTGCGTGGGAGGGTTTGTGGTGGGGTGTGGTGGTGCGTGGGAATGTTTGTGGTGCAGTGTGTTGGTGCGTGGGAGGGTTTGTGGTGGAGTGTGTTGGTGCGTAGGAGGGTTTGTGGTGGGGTGTGGTGGTGCTTGGGAGGGTTTGTGGTGGGGTGTGTTGGTGCGTTGGAGGGTTTGTGGTGGAGTGTGGTGGTGCGTGGGAGGGTTTGTGGTGGGGTGTGGTGGTGCGTGGGAGGGTTTGTGGTGCAGTGTGTTGGTGCGTAGGAGGGTTTGTGGTGGGGTGTGTTGGTGCGTGGGAGGGTTTGTGGTTCAGTGTGTTGGTGCGTGGGAGGGTTTGTGGTGGGGTGTGTTGGTGCGTGGGAGGGTTTGTGGTTCAGTGTGTTGGTGCGTGGGAGGGTTTGTGGTGGGGTGTGTTGGTGCGTGGGAGGGTTTGTGGTGGGGTGTGTTGGTGCGTGGGAGGGTTTGTGGTGGGGTGTGTTGGTGCGTGGGAGGGTTTGTGGTGCAGTGTGTTGGTGTGTGGGAGGGTTTGTGGTGCAGTGTGTTGGTGCGTGGGAAGGATGCTGGGAGACTAACCTATGTCCAGAGTGGTTAAGGAAGACTGATATGGGATAGCACACACACACACACACACACACACACACACAAAAGCATACCCTTACCCATACCCTAACTCACAACACCCAAAATAATACCCAGACTTACTCCTACTCTCATTCATATGTGGAACTCCAGCTTTTATCATTACTTCTGTTAACGCTTTCTCTCTCTCTCTCTCTCTCTCTCTCTCTCTCTCTCTCAAGCCTTGACCCAATATCCCCCTCTCACACCTGTGCTTCCATTTCTGTTAACCATTTTGCTCACTGCATCGTTCTTTCTTTCTCTTTTCTTTTATCTGTTACCGAATCTTGTTTACTCATCTTTCCTTCTCTTACTTTACTCCGTCTCCGTTCTGAGTTTTATATCCCTCTAGTGTCTACCTAATGCCGTAGAGGATCATTTTTCTATTTTTATGCTGTCAGAAAAGTTTTCTGTGGTAAGAAGTGACTAATAATAAGAGGGTTATAGAATTATCTGTCTTAAACTCCTGTCGCCAAGTCTCTCAGCTGGTATGCAATCGCCTGGAGCAGCAAAAGTGAATTAAAAACTCTTCACCGTATTCAAGAGGATAATAATATTTGGAGGCCTGGACATCGATACTTTATAAGGCAGAAGAAACTCTAGATGTTTGCCATCCTACTGTATATATTGTTTCTAACTTACCTATATGTCTGTCTTCTTATCTCTTCATTTACCAATCTGTCTGGATATGTCTGTATGCATGTATGTATGTATGTATCTGTCCGTCTACTTATCTCTCTGATTGCCTGTTTGTCTTTTTACCTCACTCTCCAGCCTTTTAGGAGTTGCTGTGTTTGTTGCTGATCAATCCTAGTCTGTCTGGTCAAGCAGACCCATTAACCAGAGACAAGCATTTGCTCTTGCATGGGCTTTCCGTGCAGTGAACCGATGTTCTTTTGTGCCTGACAGCACCTTACGACAGTGAGACGCGAGGAAAAGTGTGGACGTTGGGTTCCTGGGTGGAAGCCACATTTACGTCTCTTCACCGAGTGAACACGGGCATCATAGCAGGTTCCACAACACCCCGTTATCTGGTTATAAGGTTACCATCCAGCGATGTTAATGGTTTCCTAGGTTACTGGCAATCATTAGGCTTGTCACTCAGTGTAGAACCACCTGAAATGGAAATGAGAAAAATTAAACGTGCTGGGAAGAAAAGGGAGAAGTAGGAGTGAGGACGGTAGACACAAAAATTTAATTATAAAGGTGTAGGATGAAGTCGTCAGCACTACATCAAGTGAGATGATGACGGTCGCCACATCTTATCACTTGTAAATGGACTTCACAAATTAAAATAAAAAAAAGGAGTAAATAAATTTTCACTACCATCATCCCCCAGCATAATAACTTATAAACAGAAGTATAGACCTTAGGTTTAACAATATATACATACAAGAGTATGACACCACGTACGGTAAGGAGTGTGACTTAGGGACAAATAGAAAGATTAAGGTAAATGATTAATGATTAAGGTAAAATAGCTGATTTCTATATGTCCCTAGATCACAATCCTTACCGTATGCAGCGTCATATTGCAATCACCTGCCTAGTGAGGTGATAATATAATTTCCTGCACCTGTGTATATGTGACCGGGCTAATGTATGGCCCGGCCCTCTCTACAGGGGAGGGAAATCTTCCAACGTGTATGCGTGTGTGTGTGTGTGTGTGTGTGTGTTTGTGTGTGTGTGTGTTCTTACCTAATTGTATCTTTACAGGAATGAGTCAAGCTCGTACTGTCCCGTGTCTTAAACCATATTTATCGTACATATCCTTAAATTTGTGAATTGTTTTGGCACACACTATTTCATTCGGTAGTGCATTCCATTGATCAATTGCTCTGTTTGGGAAACTGAATTTCTTTACGTCTTTATCACCTCTCTTCTTATGCGGTTTTTTGCAGTGTCCTCTTGCTGATGCTTCTCCATATGTTAAGTAATCATTTATGTCTATTTTCTCCTTCCCTGATATGCACTTATATAGCATTATCATGTCATCTCTTTTCCTTCTCTCCTGTAGTGTTGGTAGATTCAGTTTATTTAGTCTTTCTTCGTAGCTTAGGTCCCTTAAGCTTGGTATCCATCTTGTAGCGGCCCTTTGAACTTTTTCAATCTTGTCTGTGTTTTTTGAGATAAGGACTCCAGACTACTGATGCATATTTCAGGGTTGGTCAAATGAATGATGTTATTATCCTTCTTAGCATGTCTTCATTTATGTATGTGAATGCTATTCTCATATTTGCAAGCAGTGTATACATGTTCCGTACCTTCTCGCTGATGTGGTCAGCCGGAGATAGTCTGTTATTAATAATCACACCTAGGTCTTTCTCTCTTTCTGATGTGTATAGGGTTTTATTTCCTAACTTATAATCCCAATCAGGTCTTTTTCCACTTTTACCAAACTTGATTACATGACACTTGTCCACATTGAATTCCATTTGCCATGTAGGCTACTACTCCATTCATGAAGTTTATTTAATTCTTCTTCTAGCTCTTTACAAGAGTCTGTGTTAGTAATTCTCCTTTGTATTTTTGCATCATCTGCAAACATATTCAGATAGCTCTCATTTCCAGTGTTACTGTTTATATCATTTATATACACTAAAAACATGATTAGTGCCAGCACTGAACTCTGTGGTACTCCACTAGTCACTTCTTTCCGTGATGAGTAGTTTCCTCTTAGTACTGTTCTCATTTCTCTTTTTATGAGAAAGTCTTGCATCCAACAAAACAGTTTGCCTCGAATTCCTCCTTGATGGTACAGTTTCCATAAAAGTCTTTGGTGTGGTAGGCTACTGTGTCAAAAGCTTTCTTGAAATCTAAATAGATACTGTCCACCCATCCTTCCCTTTCCTGTATTGTGTTTGTTACTCTGTCATAGTAGCTCAACAGATTAGTAACACATGATTTTCCTTTCCTGAAACCAAACTGTCTTTCTGTTATCATACTGTGTTCTAGATGATTTACCCAAGCTTTTCTTATAAGCTTTTATAATACCTTGCTTACAACACTGGTCAGTGATACTGGTCGGTAGTTGAGTGGATTTTGTCTATTTCCTTTCTTGAATAAGAGGACAATATTTGCTTTTTTCCAAATATCAGGTAGTTTACCTTGACTCAAGGATTTCTTGAAAATTAAAAATAATGGTTTACTTAACTCCTTTCCACATTCTCGTAGTACCCAACATGAAATTTCATCAGGACCACTTGCTTTTCCTCTGTCTAATCTACTTAACTCCTCCTGTATTACTTTTTCTGCTATTTGTATATCTGGTAGTATGTGTGGACATGCATGTTCCACATAGTCCCTCTCAAAATTTTTTTTCTTCTGTAAAAACTAATTGGAAATTCTTATTTAGTGCTTCACATATATCTTTCTCTTGTGTATAAGTGATTCCCTCGTCCGTAATTGATTGTATTATATCTTTTACTTTGGTTTTGCTTCTGATATAGCTGTAAAACAGCTTTGGTTGATCACTACTTTTATTTATTATATCCTCCTCAAACTGTTTTTGGGCTTCCCTCCTTATTCTTGTATAATCGTTTCTTGCCTGTTTGTAATTATTATATGCCCTTTCACTATTATGTCTTCTGTATCTATTCCACAACAAATCTCTTCTTTCTTTTGATTTTTTACATTCTGTATTGAACCATTTCTGTATTTTCTTATCTGCTTCTTTGTGCTGTGGGATGTACTTCTGGACTCCTATTTCATAAAATTCACAGAATTTTTTATATACAGCATTTAAATCTTGTCCTCTAACCTCATTTTCCCAATCAACTTCTAAGAAATACTTCTTTAGGTCTTGATAATTTCCCTTTTTATAGTTTAGGCTCTTTTTGTAACTGTCATTGCTGTTAATTATGTCATATGCTATCCTGAAGTTATAATTTAGTACTGCATGATCGCTTTTGCCGAGTGGAGGGTGATATATTAAACTGTCAATATCATTTTCTTGCCTAGTAAATATTAGATCTAGCACTGAAGGTACATCAAGTCCTCTTTTTCTTGTGGTTTCCCTCACATGTTGCATTAGGAAAAACTCTTGCATGAGATCCAGGAGCTTTTCGTCCCAACAGCTTTCTTGGTTAATTATATCTAGAGTATTCCAATTTATATTTGTATTAAAATCCCCAGTTAGTATAATTCTTTCCGATTTCTCTTCCATTTTATGTAGTAATGATCTTAAACTCTGGACTGTACTCTTTGCCAGGTCCTCATATTCATCTCTTTCCCATGTGTTTGATCTGGGTGGCATGTACAAATTGGCTACAAGTACTTTCCCCTCAGATGTGTTGATCTCTACTGCAATCAGTTCTACTTGTGATGGTATATCTAGTTTTATTTCATTGACTTTTAGATTTGTCTTAGTTAATATTATAATTCCTCCTCCTTTTTTTAAATTTCTGTCTCTTCTCCATATATTGTATTCCTCTAAATTTAGTATGTCATTGGATATCCTTGGTGTTAATTTTGTTTCAGTTAGGCATATTATTTGTGGTTCATTTTCTCTGACATGATCATTCATCTCTAGTAATTTAGATACCATTCCATCCACATTTGAGTACATCAACTTTATCATCTTGTTTATATACTTGTCATGACATGGTTTTACTACCTTCCTCCTTTTTATTCCATCCTGTTTGTGTACCACTTTCGTACCTGCAATCCTATTATTTTGTAAAAAAAATTTCTTCTCCTCTTCTGATCTTCCCTCATTTTTTTGTTTTTGCTTCCTCCCTTTTCTCTTTCAGTAATTCCAGTTCCTCTTGTGTTAGGCATCTTTTTATCCATACATTTTTGAACTCCTCTTTTTCCATAAGATTCTTTGCATTTTTTGGTATCTCTTCCACAGTGTTTACACTCTGGAAAGTCACCTTTAGAGGTCTTGTCTTGCTTTTCTCATATTTCCCTAACCTTTTGTGTTCCTCTATGTCTTTACTACAGATTTCCTCTGATACTTCTTTCAGTAAGCTCATTACATTTGTCATCTCCTTTTTGTCTCTTGTGATCTTGTTTTTTACTTCTTCCTCTTCTATACCAGTGATTACTATAGATTTGTTTATATCTACTGAATCTCTGACTAACTTTGGATTGTTTTGGATTATTCTTTTCACTTCCTGTTGAATGTTTTTTTCCTCCACCCTTGTTTCTAAGTCTTTCTTTACTTTCACCATTTCAGCATACGTGGTTTCCACATCATTTTTGTAGCTTTGCACAGCTTCATTCACCTGTGTTATCTTCTCCTCAATATCACTGCTCTGGTCTATAAGACTGCTTACTTGCCTAATTGTCTCTGTGTCATTTTTGAACTCATCCATAACACTCTCGTGATTGACTACTGCACTTGCCATTTCACTCATTTTCTTCCTAAGTGTACTCAATTCCACTGTTAGTTCACTGATGGTTGTGTCTTTCTTGTTGGCCTCCCTTCCTAGTTTTTCTATTTCTTCCTTTTGCAAGTGCATCTGCTTCTTTATTTCATCAATTTCATTTTTGAAAGCCATTTCTAGTTTGTGTACACGTTCAACCAGTCTATTGTGAGTCTCCACTTCAACCAGTTCTTGGTAGAAATCATCATTTTGCTTTCTACCTTTATCCCTTTTCTTTTCCAAATTTGCTTTACTAAAGTATGTATCCATTTTGCAATACTAAAAGTACAGAGTATATACTTACATTCCCCGTGCTGCTGTAGTCTAAACAAACCTCAGCTGACTCAGTGCATTCTTTCGTCTTGGTTCTCTTTTCTGTTTGAACAAGTCTTGTTTAAACTTTTTTTTTTCTTTTAATAATGAAAAATCATTTAGTCTAACCTGGTACAGAGCTTGACTCATACAAAGATACTAAATTAGGTAATGCCACTGGCCGTGTTGGTTCAGTACGGAGTGCCGAT